>NC_141539.1:123280000-123430000 GCF_021556685.1 Rattus norvegicus | reverse complement strand
ATAGTAGAAACCTTCTAAGCACAGACAAATAATGCTTTTCAGAGCTTTGCTCAGTATTTTTTTTCTGCCTTTACCTTTCTCCCTAGCAAATCCCTATCTATCTCTCTATCTCTCTATCTCTCTATCTCTCTATCTCTCTATCTCTCTATCTCTATCTCTCTATCTCTCTATCTCTCTATCTCTCTATCTCTCTCTCTCTCTCTCTCTCTATCTCTCTATCTCTCTATCTCTCTATCTATCTATCTATCTATCTATCTATCTATCTATCTATCTATCTATCTATCTATCTACTCCTGTCACCACCAATGCAGTCAATATATCTTCATGTCAGAACATTCTTGCAAATCTCTATGTCTCCATGTATCTTAGCTGATACATCTATTAGGAGATCCCACATCATCACATCAGTGTACTCAACAGGGAACTGAAAACTTTTTAAGTTTCTCTTCACATCTAAAGCAATGAGTTTTCTGTCTACATCCTCATCCCAGTTAGCACCCCACTACTCATCCAGATATGTAACCCAGAGAGCATCTGAGTAACCTTTTAGGAGGAAGGAGTTGCAATCTGGATGACTTGCAAAGAACAGACATTTATCTTTTATGGTTCTGGAGTTGGGTAAGACAGAGCTGATAGAGAAGTTGGCATCTAGTGAGAGCCCTCATCTTGGTTTATCCATGGCACCTTTCCCTGTGGTATCATATGATATAAAATGTAAGGGGTTTCTGTTTTATTTCAGAAAGGTATTACTCTCATTCACAAGAATTTTACCATCATGGTTTAAATCTCACTGCCCCCCCCCCCACTGCAAAAGACTCTGCCTCCTGATATCAACATGCTTGGGGGGCAGGATTTTAGTGTATGAAATTGAAATCTGGAAGAAGTATCCTTTAGTCTGCAACTTTAATCCTGATGCCTGCTTTGCCATTTCTTCTTATGACTGATCTTGTGGTAAATCCAAGCATTTTTCTTCTAATGTCTGTGTTTCTACATTTCTGTAATTCTTTCTCTTTTTCATTGTTCCCACTGCCTGCCCACCATGGCAGTCACATGTCTCCTGGCTTGCTCCGAAGCCTCCTCACCAGTGTCTTCACAGCCATCCTTGACCTTGGCCTCAACACTTCCACAGGAAAGCTACATTTGTAAAATTTCTGATCACAATATTCCTTCTATCTCTATGTAAATTCCTATCCCATTCCCAGACAGTCAGACTAGGCATGCTTTAACACTTGTTCTTATTACAAAGTTTTTAAAGCTTCATTTGGGGTTCATCTTATGCCAAGGTCCTCCTTTCATGTCCTTGGGCATACTTTTAGTTGCTTCCAGAAGCTTTTGTCACTTCTGTCTGGGTTTTTCACTTCATCCTTCTGCCAAGGTAATTATGACTCTCTGTCTTTGTCATTGTTCTAGAGTTGCGAAGAGACACCATGACCAAGGAAAATCATGTAAAAGAAAGCAATTAATTGTGGGATGACTTACAGTTTCAGGGGTTTAGTCCATTATTTCATGACAGGAAGCCTGGTGCTGGAAAAGTAGCTGAGAGCTACATCATGATTTGTAAGTACAGGGACACACACACACACACACACACACACACACACACACACACACACACACGCAGAACGAGAGAAAGAGAGAGAGAGAGAGAGAGAGAGAGAGAGAGAGAGAGAGAGAGAGAGAGCATCAGACATTGAGGGAGTCAGACAGAGAGACTAAGTCTCAAGTGGGCTTTTGAAAACTAAAAGCCTACTCCCAGTGACACACTTCCTCCAGCAAGGCCACATCTCCTAATCCTTCCAAACAGTTCTACTTTCTAGTGACTAAGCATTCAAATATGTGGGGGAGGAGTCATCTTCATCTTCATTCAAACTACCACACTCTCCTTAAGGTCAATAACTCTATTGCTTCATTGGAAGCCTTTGTGCTTGTATGAGATCCTTTAATTGTCTCTTCCAAAAATTCATGTAGCTTGACGGCATTTCACTGAGTCATGACATACTGACATCTGTTTTCCACTGTACTTTGGATCCTCCAAGGCAAAGACTGTGACTAGTGTTTATACATGATATGTGCTATATTAATTATCTTAGATGATACTTATTAAGCCTTGTCTCATCTACAAATTAAAGTTATCAAAGGTTCTACCTGAAGAGATGAGGGAGCTCCAAATCTTAAAGGCCAGGGTTTCTTTACCTTGGCTACTTGCTTTTAAGTCAAACAACAGACCATGGATATGAAATGTCTGCATCCCCTTTGAATGTTTAGGCATCATTGGCTTTGGAATAATTATATTTCTGGCAATCATAGGCTATTCATTCAAAAGTGACTCTAGGCTTGACTGGGCCAGGGTCAGCTTCTGGGAGACAAGGTCTTGGGAGATGAACACATACAGAGAGGGGGAATAATTCTGTCTATGGATTCTAGCCAGCAAAGGATCAAATAAGAAGAAGCATTTGTAGATTGCAGTGTCTTGGGCACACTGGTCTCTCTGAGTACATGAAAAGCATCAAGGAAAAGGCCAAAAACCCTCTCTTTCAAGGGCTCAGAATTAAGTGTATGTGGTATTTAGGACCCCACATCATCCTGGAAACAAGTGACCCGAGTTTGATTCCCTTTTATTATAATTACAAATCATTTAGCCCTTTGCATATTGTAATGGGTTGAACCGTGGCCCCTAAATGACAGGTCTACATTTGAATAGCAGGAACCTGAAAATATGACCTTATTTGGGAATTAAAACAGTCTTTCAAGAATATGATTAAATTAAGAATCTTGAAATGAGATCATCTTGTATTATTCAGTTGGGCTTCAAATCCAGTAACTAACTTTAAAAGGTTTAATTGGCTTATCTTTGTGACTCTAGACCAGGGAAACACACACATTCTAGGTAAACTAATCAGAGCAGGATGGTACAGGGAGGAGGCTAGAGAGAGCAGGAATTAATTACACCACCTCCAAGTCGTTCTCCTTGTAATGTTAAAACAGCAGATGATCACTTGGGTTAAAACAGCAAATGTCATTTTCTTATGACATCAACTTGGGTTTCCTGGAATCCATTTTCTTCTTTTGTTTTTTAAAAGTTGTTCATTTCTAAGTTTAGTTTAATTATGGGACATTTAGCACAAATGGCTCTATTCTGGTTTGGACTGGTCAGAAACTAGTCGAGACCACGGCCAAATATGAAACTTATTTAACCCAAGAATCGTTGTAAGGGGCTGTCAAGAAGGAGGTGGATGTTCGAGTGATGCAGCTTCAAGCCAAAGACTTGAAGGGGTTTTCACTGGAAATAAGGTTTACCCGTAGAATTTTGCAGTACTGTGGCTTCATCACATTTAGTTTTTGAGAAGTCTTAACTGCAAAACTTCTGGATAAAAGTTTCATCCCTTTAAGTCAGTACATGTGTTGTCATTTGCTAAGAACGTCTTATAAAATTCACAGAGAAAGTGGCTTACATTCCCACTTAGAATTTCTTTTTATAGCTATTAGTTTTGCCAGCCAACAAGGTCAGCATGTATACTTTCATGAGCAGCACAGTTTTTATGAGCACGCTTGCCACTTCCTACGTCTTCTTCCTATCAATCTCTGTTCATAAGAGTTATTTTTCTGCATTCATAGATTTGAAGGGAGACATCACGGTATGGTGAATAAAAGACAGATATTCTTGGGAACTGGAGGTTGCCGGCCTCAGATCTCAAATAAATGCCCTGGTATTTATAAATAAATATTATTAGCGATTGCTATTTGACAACCGTTTGAGAAATTGATTTTTTTCTTTGTAATATATCTGGCAATTACAGACATGAGTCGGATTCTATCTGACATGTGTTTGGAAGGTCCAGGCTTAGCTGGACCAGAGGATATGGCTCTTGCAATGTGAGATTAGAAGATATAAGCTCCATTTTCTGAGGAGGAATGTGTCTATCAAAGTCAAGATGTAAGACAGCAAACCCCTTCCTTTGCCTGTCAAAGTCAGTTGTGAAAGAACCGAGATTAATCATTGTAATCATAGTGGCAGTGGGCTGTCAGCTTGGAGAGGGAATCCAGATGAATATCCCTCTTCATGCCATCAGTTTTAAGCAAATGAAAGGCCCAAAAGCAAAGAGCAAAAAATAACAGCTGTAAACGGAGAGAATGGCTCTAGACACTGGAGATATTAACTGACAGAATTTCCTCTTTCTTACTTGCTCTGCAAGGATGACTAGACATTGGAAAACCTCATTACATCGAAGGTTTTACATTTGTGAATTCTTTATAGCTCCAACAAGCATGTGCTTGAAGGTTCTTATTTACCTCTGCATGCCCAGGGTTGGGCACACAGTGACGATAATAGTCATGACAGCTGGAATGAACATACACTGCATTTTCACCTTCATTTATCCCGGGAACAGTCCTAAAAGGCAGCGGGAGGGGTATGGTCTCATTGTTTTCATGTGTACTTGAGGAAACTGAGGTGCAGCATGATGGAGCTGTGTGGTTAATAGGAGTGGAGGCGGCTTTGAATCTAAGCTTCCGAGCTCCAGATCCCTTGGCCTTGCTATCTTATGAAGAAAGCTTAGACATGGGGTGGGCCAGTGAGATGGTTCAGTGGGTATAGGTGTTTGCTTCTGAAGCTAGCTATCCGATTCTGATCCCTGAGAGTGATGAGAGGACTGACTGATGCAAGTTGTCCTCTGACTTCCGCATATATGCATGCATGAGAGTGTATTCACACACATGCATGTTCACATGTATGTGTGTGCATGACCACACATGCACACAATTGTTTTGATGGATTGTGATTTTTTTTTATTATTACATTCCAGTCATTGGCCCCTCTCAGTACCCCCTCCCCCACTTCCTCATCCCATTCTTCCTATCACTTGTCTCTGAGATGTTGCCACCCCCACACCTTTTTATTGGATATTTTATTTACATTTCAAATGTTATCCCCTTCCCTGGCTTTCCCTCTGCAAATCCCCCGCCCACCCACCCACAATTTTAAAAGAATACCAGATATGCTCAGTGGCCAAATAGGAATAAACGCATTCTTGCCGAGAGTTCACTGCACGCCTAGCACTGTTGTCTGTTTCATGTGTTAGCTAAATTCATATCCCCCAGTATATATAATTACCCTTTTATTTCTGACTTACATGTATTATAAGGAGTAAACCACAGGCACAAAAAATTACCCAGAGCTCATAGCTACTAAGTGGTCTTGGCAGATTTCCAAGCCAGCGTATCTGCCATATTGTCCGTCTAACCATGAAGAGTTTCACCTGTCATATTAATAAGTCATGAAGTTCATCTTCCCTGCAGTTGTGGGAGGGGGTGCTTGCTGTAAATGACAGTGGCAGTATTTGAAGGCGGTTTAAAAGCAATCTTTTTTTTTTTACAGTCTATTGATAAGTGTCAAGGAAGAAAATAAAAACGGAGAATTGGTTGGAAGCACAGAGAGCAGAGCCAGGAGGCACCATTAAGTCTTGTTCATCTGCCACAGACACTCACCAGAATGTGAGCTGATGTTTAGACCGAATCACAGTAAAGCGCCCCAAGTTACAGTTTCCCTTTGCTAAATTTCTGTGTAGCACACATCTTCTCCTAAGTCTGTATGGCGACTGTACTCCACCCCTTTCTTAAGGGACACTTGATCTTTTGTCAGCACCACACATAATGGACTACTAGCAAGATGTATAACTTCTTCCCCTCATTGTGATCTCATTGGGCTTTAAAGCTATAGATAAAGATCATAAGATTGCTTGCACCCATGTCCTCCTGGGTGGCAATTTTACTTAGATGGAATAAGTATTTTATTTTGTTCTTGGCTGCTTGGATGATACTCTCAGTCAACATAAGTGACCAGCTCAAGCTCATTTCTGACTTCATCACCGTACCTTTCCCAGAACTTCATGGTGCTCATGACTACACAAAGTGGGGTATTCAGCTCTGAAGTACTAGTTGGTCTCCAGGGCTTGATAAATGCCATCTCTCCAGCTTACTGGAGATTCACAGAACCAGAATCTGCATGTTGACAGGTCCTTATACAATGCAGAGCAAATTTTAATCTGAGACACACCTTGTTTGAGGTTCTTGGTTCAATCAGGAAGGGAAGAGTTTGATTTACTTGGTTTGGGGTGTAGTCCGAGCAATGTAATTTTATAGTCCCCCTAGGTGATGAAAATTCATAGCCAAGGTTAAGAACCACTGAACTAGAGCCAGAGTTCTTAACCTTGGCTCCACTTTAACATCCTCTGGAGAGCTATAAAAAATACCGCAAGGACCAATCAATTTGTCAAAAATGGGTGACATTTTTAAAAATGCAAAGCCTAGTGATTTTGATGTGCAGCCTAAGCAGAGAACAGAATGTAGAGGAGACAAAGTGTGAGATATGGGGTGCTTTGGATATAATTATTAGCTCAACAAGAATTTATAGCATTACTCAACAACATAGGCTTTTGGGTGTGTACTCTGACTATATAACAGTAATTAGACACAGCTCACAAACTTGGTGAACAAGCTGGGTAGGTCACTGCTCATCTCTGCCTCAGGTTCCTCATCTGTGGGATGTGGGACACTTGTAGGCCTCTTTATTTCCAAACCTACCTTAATAAGGGTTCTTAAATGCTTTACCCTCCCTCCTAGCCTACCACTCACCAGAGGTAGTGGAAAAGAAAGGTTTATAGGGCAAAGGAGAGTGTGGACCTGTTTAGAAATAGTTCTTCGGGGTGGTTCCTAGCTTCATTGTCAGGAGACCAGCATGTCAGTTCACACAAATCAGCAGGAGTAGCTTCATCCACTCAAAAACACCAGTCACGAATCAGCAACAACAGTTCGATCCAGAGGAAGCTATGACACTCTACCAATCAGTCTTAGTCCACAGAAGCAGCAACAAGCTACCAGCAGAATATCATGAGAAGTTCTTTGGTGTGTTTCTCTCTTTGAAGTCATACAAAATGATGATCAGGGAGGAAGCAAGGTAAACCAATGCCACTGTGTCGTCCACTGTTTGTTGGGTTCTATTGATACTCTTTCCAAACATCACTTGTACTCTCAAGTGTCCACTCAGCAAAGCATCACATGCCCCTTCTTTTCAGGCAGCCTTAAGAAAAACGCCACTTGTCTGTTCTCAGCATCCTCCCACATGTCTGCTTCAGCAGAACTATTCTCTCAAGACACTTTCCAGAAAAACATTACATGACACAACTGAATCTTCAAAAATTTCCACTTCAGAAACTAAATGTACTTCAGGTGACCATGCAAACAATATGTGGGATAAAATTCCTGCTAATGCATCCAGCTGAGTGACTAGTAGGATTTGGGTATCTATATTCAACATGTCCACAGCCAGTTAGATAGGACATGGATATGTAACCAAGAAGTAGTTAGTCCATGGTCTGGCTTTGTTGTCTTGTGTTAAAAACAGTGATTTTTTTTGGTGTATTTCCAAATCAGAGGACACTATCATCTAGAATTTGAATTATGATGGAAATAATAGACCACATCTATGAGCACTTGTTTTCTCCTATTCAAGCTGACATTTCTGAAACTGCTTTTCCCGGGATGCTTTGGGGAGTAAGACCCATCTGTCATGTGTAGCAAATAGTTAGCAGGGACCCAGAGAATAATACTTTAGTTTGACCTGTTACACAATGCACTCTTTTTTACTTTATTTTGAGGACTTTCACAGAACAATGCAGCAGCTCTTTATATTGTAAAGATCATTGATGTTCATTTCAGAATAACACATAGGGAAATGACTTGTCTACATAGTCACGTGGTGACTTTAGAACATGTCTAAAGCCCTGTGATTTGTGAGAGAAATATTTTCAACAACTAGAGAAAAGGGTGTCTAGGAAGCATCTGCCCCACCTCACAGTATGAATTCAGGGACATCTGGGTTCAGAACCAAATGTTCTTTAAATCATAGTAACGTGATATTTTCCTTCATTTCGCAGTTTGACCTCGAGTTCATACTCCTTATTATAGCTTGTCAGTTTGTTAAGGAGAATTTCTTAAAGACTATTTTTCCCTCTGTTAACATGTTTTATAGGAAACTGAGAATCTATGTCACTGGTATGACCTGTAGAAGTGGGCTTCCCTTTCTTTTCTTAGATGTGTGTTTACCTATCTGAAATTATCCTGGAAAGAAAATTTATCTTACAGTTAAACAAAATCAGGGCCAACTCTCTGCACCATAAGGTTTTTCTGAAATCACTTGGTTTTGCTTGTTGTTCATTTGCTTGTGTTTTCATTTTTCTGCCATAGCCCATGTTCTGTAATTTGAGGAACCGTATGGACATCTGATAGATTTTTGTAATTCTTGAACATTTTATCAAGCTTTTCCAAACTTCTGTTAATGCTAACATATCTAGTGTTTTAGATCAAAAATTTTGTTGCATAGGGTTACTTGGTAATTATTGAAAAGATAAGGTAGTAGACAGACAAGTTTGAGTAGAGTTAAGCATGTCTTTTCCAAAATGGAAGTCATAATCACACATAATCACACACTTGAAATGTGGCCTTTTTTTATTATGATATGCTTCATATGGGTGGTGAGCACACATTGAATTTCTGTAATTAAAAAAATGTAAGATATTTCTATAAATGTATTGTATTACATCCCAAAGCTGCATTCCCTCCTAGTTCCCCCTCCTAGAGTTCCTCTCCCACTCCCTCATTCTCCTCTAAGAGGGCAGCACCCTTGTATGCTGAGATTTTTCAAAATCTACTTTGATAAAGGTTCTTAAATGCTTTAACCTCCCTTACCATCCAAAAGAGGAGTGAAAAGGAAAGGTTAATAGAGCCAAAGAGGATGTGGGCCTGTTTAGAAATAGTTCTTTGGGGCAAATGCAATCTCTATTGTCAGCAGTTCAGTTCATATGAATCAGCAACAGAGGGACAATCCAGAAGAAACCCCAAGGCTCTACCAAGCGGCCCAAGTTCACAGAAGGAGCTAGAAGTCACCTAGAACACCACTAGAAGTTCTCTGGTGTGTTTGTCTCTATGAAGTCATGACAAATAATGACCAGTAAAGAATGGTAAAGCATACCACTCAGCATCAGCCACTGTCTGTTGGCTTATATTTATATCCTTTTTAAACATCATTTGTTCTTTCAATGGTCTGCTCTACTAAAACATCACATGTCCTTTTTTTCCCAGGCTGCCTCCACAAAACACCACGTGTATATTCTCAGCAAAACATCCTCCCATGTATCTGTTTCAGCAAAAATATCCTCTCCTAAGACGGTTTCCAGAAAAACATCACATGACACAACTGAATCTCCAAAGAAACAAGAAATTTTCACTCCAATCCCCTGACCCTGGGGCATCAAGTCTCTATAGGATTAGGGGCATCTTCTCCCACTGAGGCCAGACAGGGCAGCCCTATGCTACATATGTAGCTGGGGTCCTTGGACCAGCTTGTGTATGCTATTTGGTTGGTGGCTTAGTCTTTGGGAGCTTCCAGGGGTCCAGGTTAGTGGGCATTATTGGTTTTCCTGTGGGGTTGCCATCCCATCTTCTTGAGGGCCTTCAAGCCTTCCCCTAACTCTTCCATATGTATCCCTAACCTCTATCCTATTTTTTTTATGTGGGTATCTGCATCTGTCTCAGTCAACTGCTGTGTAGAGCCTCTCAGAGGGCTGCTGTGCTACACTCATATTTGCAAGCATGACATAGCATCATTTTTTTTATTAACTTGAGTATTTCTTATATACATTTCAAGTGTTATTCCCTTTCCCGGTTTCCGGGCAAACATCCCCCTCCCCCCTCCCCTTCCTTATGGGTATTCCCCTCCCAACCCTCCCCCCATTGCCGCCCTCCCCCCATAGTCTAGTTCACTGGGGGTTCAGTCTTAGCAGGACCCAGGGCTTCCCCTTCCACTGGTGCTCTTACTAGGATATTCATTGCTACCTATGGGGTCAGAGTCCAGGGTCAGTCCATGTATAGTCTTTAGGTAGTGGCTTAGTCCCTGGAAGCTCTGGTTGCTTGACATTGTTGTACTTTTGGGGTCTCGAGCCCCTTCAAGCTCTTCCAGTTCTTTCTCTGATTCCTTCAACGGGGGACCTATTCTCAGTTCAGTGGTTTGCTGCTGGCATTCACCTCTGTATTTGCTGTATTCTGGCTGACGACATAGCATCATTAATAGTGTGAGGGATTGGTGCCTTCCCATGTCATGGATCTGGAAATGGGCTGTAACAAAAGTATAATGCAGACTACTGTTGAAATGATGCAATCTTAGGCACAATAAATTAAATATAAAACTATAATTATGGCTAGAGAGATGGCTCAGTGGTTAAGAGCACTGTCTGTTCTTCAAAAGGTTCTGAGTTCAAAACTATAATTAAAACAAATTATAACTATACTTTCTTTTACTTTAGCTAAGACTTTCCTAGTGTTTGCATTGGAACAGACAGAAAAATCATAGAGAATCAGAAACCTGTGCAGAGTGAATACTTTTAGAGGGAGAGTGGGATCTATTGAGGGTGGAGAGAAACAAAGAAACAGCTATAAAGAAGGTTCAGAATTTTGTACTATTTCTCATTTTGCTGCTTGTATATCTTATTTTGCCCCAGAGGCAAAGGCTCACATTGCAAATACAACCTAGCATTGATAAATATCCTGTACTTTTTAAATTATTTCTATTGTAATTAGAACTCAGCCACTACCAGAATATAGTTGACATCTCCAGCTGACAGGTAACCAGAAATCTCATAGCTCTCTGCTGGCTGCCATGATGTTCTGGCACTGAAAATAATGACTTTTGGGAACACATTTTCTCCTGAGGCCTCCTAGGAGGGGTTTCTTGGGCACAGTGAGGTTGCTGCTCTGATGTGATAAATGTTCTCTTGGTTGCTGAGTCAAGACTGGGAGCTCTAGACCCACCTGGTACCCTCAGAACAGATATAAAGAGCAGACTTGGCTGTGTGGAAAGCCTGGCATAACACATCTTAGTTGGAATAAGTATTCTAGGGAATATTAGTGCCAGTTTTATGCATATTCCCTAAAACTCACTGGAACTGCTCTTGGGAACTGAGAGAGATTGAATCAGAAAACTCCCCAGGAATTCTGGAGATAACCTGGAGGGAAGGGAACTATTCCTTTCATCGGTCTGTGGCTAACGTTTAAAAAGTTTTAAATAAGAATATTTTCCATGTCCTTTGCTAAGGCTTTAATTCTGAAAAGCAAGAATTATCAAATCAGCCATGATGATTAATTTTCTAGGATGTGGGAGTCTTATGGAGACACTATTTCTGGATATATTTCTGAAGGATTTATCTGACGTGATCAGATTTGGATGGAGGACTGGGTAATGCAGATGACCTTAGCAGTGTGGGTAAGCATAATAAGTTCTTAGATGGTCTGACTAGACGTCAACAGCAGGCAGAATCCCTCCATCTGACTCTTGTCTACTTGGTTGCTTGGAATGATGCATCTTATTTCTTTGTTCTCAGCCTAGACTTACCCCATTGTCCTCTTAGTTCTCAAACCTTCATAATCAAAGCACTGGCTTCCCTGGTTCTCCAGCTTACATATGGTATGTCACAAGACTTCTCGGCCTCTACAATTTCATAAGATGGTGTTTTTTGGTATGGTTTCTTCATGTGGTAAGATTGAATTTACTTCTAGCTTGGTTGTCTTAAGGGATCTGGACCTCTTATATCATTGATGGAATACTATAAGCAAATTTAGAAGTTGCCACATCTTTTGACATTAGTCTCTTCAACCTGTTCATATAAGAAACAACCACTGACATCGAGGCCCTGCCAACTATTCTTTTGATTTAACATGAACTATCTAAGTATTCACTGCTGTGTCATGGATTTTTTTTCCTATTGAACATAAATATTTTCTTCATGGATTGATATTAGATAAGGCCATTCTGTGTTCTAGTCTGTAACATTAATAAAAAAACAGACAAAATAATGACACTGTGACTAATAGGAATGACTACTGCCTTTTTTTTTTACTAATTACAACAAAATCTCATTTCATTCCTTCTGCTTTCTAGAAGAAAAATTATTAAGATATCAAATCATAAAATTACTTCTCCTTCCTGATAGCAACTATTCCAGGACAAAACCCTACTGTTTCAAATCCCCCCAAATTATCTACTATAAACCCCATGGTATAAGAAATCCTTTCTCATACACTTTCACTGAGATGCTTAGAGCTTCTGGTGGGGCACAGTGTTCCTCCTGTAGTAGCCAACAAGTCCAAATGCCTTCCATAACCATGGGTGCAGTCTTGGTGACTTTGTCTATGGGATACAGATAACCAAATTGACATGATTTTTTTCTCACTGCATTCTATTGCTTGAGGCAAGTTATAAAGCTACCCATGATCAATGGAAGAGGGAAAAAACTGCCCTTGGATAAGTGCAACAGAGGAAAGGCTTATTGGTGATAGTAGAGTTACTCAAACAATCTATACAGATTTTAATTTAAAAATGTATGTGCAACACCATTTCTGGTCACTTGCTTAGGTCATATTTTATGACTGGGCCTTTCTCAAGTAATGAAGAGATTTTGCTTCTCTCTACATCCTCAGAAGGGTGGTTTCTGTGCTCATGTTCTTAAATACAGGAGAGCTGCTGCATTTTGCTTTCATTGAATGTTCTCACAGGATCTCTGCTCTTTCCTGTCTTCTGATGATTACTTCCTGCTTTGAAGTAGGTCTTCTTGATGGTTACTTCTGAAACTGGGGACAAATGATTTTGCTGGTTATGCTGCCATTTCTCCATCCTAACCTGTAAGAGTATCACTAGGACCAACAAGGGCCTCTTTCCATGTGTACCTTTAGCTGTCTCAGGAGTAAGTAACTGCCAGACTGTCATGGGCAAGACACTTGGACACAGTCATTACTGTGCCCCAGAATATGACCATGTAGTGTTTAAGAGCTCAGACATCCACAGGTATCTGTCTTAGGAGAGATAGGTCTGTGTTCTTGCTTCTATGCACAATGAATGAGTGATTTATTGCCTTGATAGTTATAGCAACCAGATAGATGACAGATGATGGATAGGTAGGTATGTAAATAGGTATATGAATATATAGATATATAGATAAATGGTAGAGAGCATATTAACTATGGATAACTGTGTAAGAGAGTTGGGATCTTTTTTGTTCCTTTTTTTGCTTCTGAATTTATTTTTTTCCCACAGTGAATGTGTACTACTTTTGTAATATAACAAAACTGAATAAATAAAGTTTAATTACAAACAAGAAGGCACTATGACCAGAGTAGTCTACTGATTAAGACATTTGGAGTCCTTTCCTCTGAGGTTGAGGTTTGTTATTACTTTCAATATAACTTGGCCATCAAGCATTTAGAACATGGGGTGAAATGAGAGAGTGGAAATGCCTATGGGGTTTGTCGTTTTCAAGAGAGGGTTTCTATGTAACACTGGTCATCCTGGCACTTACTCCGTAGACAAGGATAGCCTCAAACTCAGAGGTTCACTTGCCTCTGCCTCCCAAGTGCTGGGGTTAAAGGTGTTTGTCCTCACTACCCTGATGCCTGTAAGTTTTTCAGTACCTTTAAGACACACGATGCTAGCAGGCCCTAGTAAAGGAACCAGTGAGGTCTGAACAGCACATAGACGCAAGTGCAAGTCAAGGGATAAATTAGTAGAATAATTAACTTAGTTAGGGAGCAACTTGGGGAATGAACTGAATTTCTTGGCAGGGAGTGAATGCACGGACTATCCTCCAGGGCCTCAGAAAATGGCATCAGAGGACTCATCTGTGGCCGCAAGATGGAGATGATGTCATCTTAGAATATGACCCTTCAGGGACTTGGCTTTGAACAGAGCTCTAACAAGTCCTGATGCAGAGTTCTTCAAGTAAGACATCATCTGCTTTTAAGGATGGGTACGTTTTCCCTCTACCCAGTGGAATGAGAAGCCAGGAGGGATACATATGTGCCCTTAAACATAATAAAGGGTGTCAGCTTGGGCATTTTTTTCTGATGTCTATTATTTTAAGTATTTCTTTGCACATTGACTTTTTCACCTACATATAAAAAGAATGAACGGAGCACTTGGAGATTGTATAGTTTAGAACATGCATAAGCACCTCAATATGCATCCTACTGGGCTGTGCACATTTTCACACATTACAAACCACTTACAGGAACAGTAACATCAAGAACCATTCATTGAGCACACCTACTGTGTCCCAGATGTTATCCTCTGTCCATGTGCTTTTCAGACCAAACTTACTGCCTCTTACTGTACAGATGAGGTAACTGGCAGAAAGGTTAAGTAACTTGCCTGAGGCCATGTAGCATGAAACCATTCGAGGTGATGGAATGCAGTATACAATCTCTTGCCTTCAGTCCCGAGATATTTCCATTAGCTTTGCAGAAGCCTCTTCAATTTTGATCACCAAACATGCTCTTTTGTTCTGAGAAAATGATTTTTTTTCCTGTTTTTCATTTTGACTTTATGTGTGAGAGTCAATCTTTAGTACGGATGTGGTTTAAAAAAAAAAGACTCCGATAGATTCTGCCTACAATGTCCCTCATCTGACATTTATCTATTAAATATCTGGCCTAGTGCAAACATATGCAATGATTCTCACTTACAGTGTTTTACTACATATTAAATTTTCTCTTCTTGTTCCTTGTGGGCAAAACTGTAAGAGCACATCCACAGCAGCCTGCTAACAAGAGCAAAACCTGTGGGCGATGTGAAGAGTCATGCGAGCATTCTGTATTAAGCTGACATTTTCCCCTGGAATTTTTCTCTGTGAATGATGCAATTTGAAATAAATCCCCCCTAGTGAACACCCAAGGATTCTCAGTAGAGAGTTATAGAAATGATGAAAACAGACCCTGAGGAAGAAGCAAGAGAATTGAACACGCTCGACTTCAGGACGAGAAGATCTTGGGGAAGTAACTCCATCAGTACACGTGCGGTTGTGAGGGATCAGACCAAAGGCACCTATTATGATTCTATACAAGGACAATTGTGAGTGAGACTGTGTATATATTTGGGTCATGCCAACATACCTTAGTTACAAAGAACACTGCAAGACTGCCCCATGCCCCCATAGTACATTCCTTAATAATGGCAGTAGCTACACTCTAAAGGGAATACATCTATATTTATAATTATCTATGTTATTGTTAACTATTGAAATTTTCTTTGGTTTCTGACTTAGCAGTAATAACAGATAGCACTAAACACCTCCCACCATCAGGTATTGTGTTTGTAAATACCACACCTGCAGCGTTGATTTAATCTTCACAATATTTCTGTAAGGTGGAGTTAAATTATTGGTTCACATACTGGGCTGGGCACTGGTTTTCTCACATAAGAGAGTTTGGTGGTCGTGAGTACCGTAGGCAAATGGACGCTCCAACTATTATGTGCTCTTCTGTGCCTAGGACAGTTTCCTAACAGGTAAGCTTGGCCATCTGAAAATGCCAAGACAGCCCTTATTCAGGAACATTTTATCTGTACATAAACCACTGAGTCTCTGAGAAGAAACTTAGCCAGCCGTCAGTATGACATGACAGTGTTTCTCGTATAATAGACTGGGTTGTTCCAACAAGCCTTACTTACAAAGAGCACTGTAAGACTTCCCTATTCATCCATCGGATGTACCTTAACAATGGCAGTAGCTATACTGCAAAGGCACTGAGAGGCAATTGAGCCAAAGTAGGGTGTTGTTTATAGATTTCAGTGATTTTTCAGACTTGACACTGTAAGAATCGTCCAGAAAATATTGAAAGGTACAGATTCCTGGGTAAAATGCTCTTGAAGTTCTGATCCAATGGGTTTGTTAAATAGATGCTATTCTGTTATAATAATTGATCTCCATTTCGTGTGGGGAACACCAATTTAGTCACAACCACCCATTAGTCATTTGCAAGTGAGAATGTGAGTTCTCAAGATTACAGGACTAAACTCAATACTGGACTTTTGGCTTCTTCTTTCCCTGCCTTTAATTCTGTCATTGCTCAGTGTTGGTTCTCAGTGTTTGAGTCTTTATAAAGAAACAAAAATAGAATAGTATTATTAAGTGGCTTCCTCAGTTTCCAAGGTGATAGTCATAGAATATGTGCCCTCTTACTCTCCTTCACTGTTCATTTTTATCTCAGCTCTTCACGTTTTATCATTATTAGTTCAGGCCCACGATTGATCACAGACACAGGCAGAGTATACAACCACCCGGGTAATTAGGAAAGCTTACTAAATAAAAGCTACAGTTTTAGTACTTCATTACGAGGTGGATTTGTGATCGTCATGGATAGATGTTTTTTTCTTTAATGGTTTGGGGGCGACATGAAGAAGAATAAGGAAAAAGTCAGAGAAGTAACTTTGGCTAGAGATCCAACCTGATGTCTCCATGATAGTGGCAAAAGAAATACTTCTCCGTTGACCCAGCATTTTCAGTCCCAATTCTATGTAGAAGGCACATACTGCTAAGTGACAGATTCGGATTACACTAGGAAAAAATATGCCAAGTCAAGGTAGAAGAAAGAAACAGCCCATCCAATGAGCCACAACCATATGTGAATCTGAAAGCCACCTCAGCCTCACTCTCAGCCTCAGGACTCCATACTCTATTTCTACTTTTCTGATTTAAATTCAGGCTAAGTGTCTGTGCATTTGAAGGAAGACCCATTGGATGCCTCCACATTGGCTACCTCAGTTTTGAAGGCTCAACCAGCCTGGACCATGGGACTCAGAACCTATGTGTAGCTTGCAGTCCAGATTCAATTCAGTCAGGATTCCTGAATGGCACATTTTTGTGCACAGCCTCTGTCACCATCCTGTAGTTGTGTCCATCAGTGATACTCTTTGTCAGCTACCTCCCATGAGAGGGCATGACCTGGAGATTATCACTGAGGAGCCTGGAAAGGCTAAGGCTGCCCTGTGTGGCACAACCTGAGTAAGGAAGACTATCTGGGGACAAAGACTTCCCCTGTCTGCCAGCAAGGGTGAGTGAAGTACCTTGCCTGCTTATAACATCATTCTTTCTCTGAGACATAGGAAAAATGAAGAAAACGGGAGGGTGGTGACTCATGAACTGAATTAAGTGGCTCATTGTAGAATTTAGGGTGCCTTTAAAATGACGTTTTAAACACCTATTTTACAAACACAAGATTCTAAATGAAAAAGCTATACCTTCTTGCTCAGGGCATTTCTTTACAACAGGTTTTATCCCTGATAGCCCTTCTTTGACTTAGCCAGGGAAACACTGAGTTTCTTCGTAGCATCTTCTTTTGCTTCTGTTCTCTTTGGTGTTGCAGTACATCACTGCCTCTCACACCCGGCATCTTCCTTTTATGGGCTGCTATGACTTAATCTCTGTCTGGTTAGTTTTGTTATTATCACTTCAGCTTATCTGGGATGATCCCAGGATCCCAGCATGCTGTAGTTTGATGAAAAGAAGGTCTATTAGGAGACGCTAGTTTTAGCAGTAGGATAGAGTAAATACACACACACACACACACACACACACACACACACACACACACCGTAAAGTTGTAATAATAATATTAAGCTAATGAGAACCCACCAAGAAAGTGATTGGTGCAAAGGTTCATTTGCCCAAGTAAGCTGATCAGGAGAAGGATATACCATTTGATCTCCATTCTGTCTTTCATTCTGGGATTCCTCTAAGGAAATGCTTGAGGAGGCTCCCACCCTGGACCTCTTTAATATCCACTATCGCCCTTGAAAATGAGAGCTGTATTCCACAGAGATGGGAAAATTAAATTTCACAGGGTAAGTAACTGGCCCATGGCTGACATGTAAGTACCAGCAGAAGTTGAATCTGCCCTTCCTGACTCTGAAACACCCTCGTGAACCTTCCCGATTATTCTGAAAGGACTGTTCTCCTGTGGAAGGGAAGAACTGATACATATTGAATTTCTCCTTGATATCATAACCTATCTAGTTTTTTTCTACAAAGCAGTGCCATCTGGCAAGAGCTGTCTCTACTTACCTCCACATTAGGACTCCAAGGTAGTGAGAATTTACTTCGCTTTTTTGTTGTTATATGGGGCCATTGAACACGTTAAGTTTGACTGTGGTATGATAACTGGCTTTCTTGTCTTACCGTACTTTCCAAAGAAATAATAAAAAATCATCTACAAAATCACTTTGTATATCAATTTGTTTTCATTTCTGTCTTGATTTCTTCACAGTTTCTTTGATATCCCTGTTACTCCCTATTGGAATAGGAAATATCTATTCTGTACTATTGTGCATAAGAAGTAATAATTTTCCTTTTGATTTTACAGGGATTCACAGCTGTGAAGATTGCTTTGAGTCCTAGAAAACTTAGCTTCTGATGGTTTAGGGCCATTAAGACTACGGGGATTCTTGAAGTTAGACTAGTGCATTTTGCACTATAATCTGGCCACAATCCTATGGGTTAGAGGAGTGGAAGATTATGTTTTGAAATTTAAATGTTCCCTGAAGGTTCTGTTTTACACATTTGCTTCCCAGCTTGTGGCACCGTTTTTGAAGGTGGAAGTGCAGTCTGGCTGACAGAAATCAGCCTTTAGGGGAAGGGACCTGAAGACTAGACTCACCTCTGATAGGGTTTTCAGTCTGGGCTTCTTTGTTTGGATCATGTGACCAAGTCACTGCCAGAAGCTTCCACTGTCATAAATAAACCCTTCCCATCTAGCCTTCCGTGCTAGTGTGGACCAACATTCCTGAAACCATAAGACAAAAGATATTCCCTTGAGTTGCTTTTGTTAAGTAGTTTGACATAATGAATCAAATAATGAACACGAAGAAATACAAAGAAGCTGTTGGTGGTAGAGTAGACAGAGTTCCTATTTTTGGCAAGTTGCTCACACACATGCCAGAACCTTCTTACGGTGCAGTGATTATGAAACGACTGTACAGAGGCTTTGGGCTAAGGACTTGCCCAACTACTCCTGCCATGATCGAGCACAGCACTCTAACGACGCTGAAACTAGCACGTTCAAACTCACCTGACATTCAAACTCATTGTAAAGGCATGTTTGTCTGAGCAACTGGTCAGACCAATTTTATGTTAGTTTTCTTATTCAATTTATAATAGCTAAAAATGGAGAACTATGCTATATAGGCCTTCATTTGTTCTCATAACTCTGAGAATGTTAGGGGTAGGATTTTCTGGGACTGGTTTTATGTATAAAAGGTGGAGACTCAAAGCTTGGGAATTTGGTCTACTGTAAGACTGCAGACCATCAGATGTTTACCAATGATGACTTAGTTGATCTCTGAGAAGGCTGGTCAGAGTCTGGCAGGAGCAGAACTGATTGCCCTTCTCTTTGGGACTCATTTACTTCCCTCCCTTAAGCACTGTGTCTCTAAGTGTTTCTTACAATCTATTTTGAGCGGGTAGAATTGGAGGCAGTGAGGATTCTTCAGAGCTGGTGAGATGAAGAAATAATCAACCTGTTGTCCTCAGTTTTCACACTTAAGATCAGGATGATAATAATCGAGCATAAAATGACATATAAGCCCCACCCCACACCTCACTAAGAGAGACCAATCTAAGAGCTTCATGAATGTAAGCTATGGCCCTAGCTCATGGCATGTATTACTAAAGTTCAGTCAAGGGTCCTCCTCTCTCTGCTTTAATCAAATGAAACACACACTTCTA
The DNA here is from genome assembly GCF_021556685.1 of Rattus norvegicus. Taxonomy (NCBI): domain Eukaryota; kingdom Metazoa; phylum Chordata; class Mammalia; order Rodentia; family Muridae; genus Rattus; species Rattus norvegicus. Next base: position 123,410,405 of record NC_141539.1, on the reverse strand, counting down.
TTTTATATCCTTGGAAAGTTTGTAAATGATTGGTCTCATATTTAATATAACTGATATAATGAAATGTACATAGTTATTAATTGACATATATTATTGGTAGAATATAATTAATATAATATCTAGCAACATTATATAAATACTCTCAGAAGCAGCTTTAAAAGCCCTGTGCTTTCAGGCTCTATAAGTACTGGGTCATAAGCGCCTTGATCCTCCTCTCTCAGTCACTGGCACTGACAGCCGAATGCTGAGCTTCCTTGAGATGAAGGTGCCATTGCTCTAGCATCACCTTCAAAAAGCAACAGTGACTTCATCTTAGTTTTTCTGATTTATTCCCACAATTACTTGTACTTAGCTCAATGCCAGACCAATACTTGGACTGATGAATTATAATATGGACTTCATTTTATTGAAATGTCACATATTCTAATGTCCTGATTTTTTTTCTTGGCAGACAGTAGCATCATGCTCGGTTTTATGTGTTAACCTTGTTAGGTTTTAGGTTCCAGTTACTCAATTTAATGTTAGCCCATAGCTGGCTGTGAATGTAACTTGGAGATATGACTACTGTCTATAAAAAGCAATATCTTTGATGATGATTTAAATGGACCTCACCAAATCAATTGGTATGACTTAAGAGTAAACCTGAATTTCCATTGGGAAAGAAAAATTGTCCTTCTACAAAGTAGCATGAGCTTCTGGTTGATAATTTCTCTCTTCTGACCTGTCCAAGGAGTTCAGGATTGCTAGTCCCTAAGAGAACCATGCAAGTATATTTCAATATATGCAGGTGGGGCTGGAGAGCTAGCCCAACAGTAAGAATAGATGTTGCTCTTGCAAAGGACTGAGATTAGGTTTCCGGTACCCATATGGTATTTTATAACCATGCTTAACTCTAGTTCCAGGGCATCCACTGACCTCCGCAGACTATGCAGGCAAATTACTTACACATACAAAATAAATCTAAAATACATTTTAAAATATGCAGAGATATTATGTAATGTTATATATCTCTATATCTCTAATATAAAGCTATGGATATAGATAAATATAGATGAGATATAAAAATTGATTTTTTATTTTGTGATAGAATTCTGAATGATACAGAATTTGGTGTTAAGAGTTGTTCTAGAGAAAGACTAAAGGAGTTGAGTCTGATTTTCTCCAAAGGGGCTATTGATGCTTTTAATATGGGTAGAAAAGAGAGTAGAAGTTATGGGGACATATAACACGCTGTCATTAAATATCCTCAATAAATATATATGAAAGCAAAGTTCTGTGACACCATATATTTGATGTTTTATGATGTTTCAACCACACTTCAGTACAGAATGAGATTGACTGGTTTTACTGTATTAAAGAAAGTGAGAAAAGCAAGGATTAGCTCTGTTTAATGACCTCACATCTGTTTAAAGGGTCTGAAACTAGGCTGCTATTACCAAGTACCAAGAGAAAGTATTTAATATAGAGCGTTTTGGAAGCTCAGAAGCTAAGGTGTCAACAGATTTTGTGTTTGGTGAGGGATCATTTCATAATTCATACACAATCATATTCCCCAGTGTTCTCAAAGAGTGGAAACAGAAAGAAGACTTTCTAGAATATTTATAAATAATAACACAAATCCATTCACAACAGTGTTGTCTTCATGACTTAGCTACTTGACCAGGGCAGATTATAGAAAAGGGTTTAAAGTTTCACAGGGTTAGAGTCCATGATGGAGACATAAAGGCATGGAAACCAGCTGGACCAGTAGCTGAGAACTCACATCTGGATCTACAAACAGGAAGCAGAAAGATCACTGGAGCTGGCAGGAGACATTTGAAACCTCAATACTTAGAATGACTCATCTCCCCAACACTTCCAACCCTCTTAATCCTTCCCAAACACTTGATCTAATGATCAAGTGTTCAAACATCTGAAGATATGGAAGCAAGACACTCTTTGGACATACATACATTTCCAAATGCACCTGCAGATACCAAGTCCTTAGGGTCTGCCAAGTCTTATTTACCAGAGGAAACAGACCCATTTTCCCATTCTGAAGAGGTAGATATAATTTGAAGAATAAGTAAAGATTTCTCCGATTCAGTTGCCCATCAAGCCTCTATCAGTTCTCTTCCCAATTGTCAATATATTCATCTTTTCTTCCAAATTATAATTAGACCCAAGTTCTGGAAGGTCAAATAAATATTGTGACCCATCATGAAGATGTACATTATATACCAAAGGACTGTATTTTATATTAGCCATACAGACAACAAAGAAATCAATTTATGAGACTAGAGACCAGGTCAATTGGACACAAAGTTGGGTAAGTCCAAGTTTATTGACATTGACCCACTAAGCAAAATGCCTGTATTATTTTGGCTTAAGAATTTAAATAGGTTGCTTGCAATTTATTGGTGGTTGAAACATGGGTGCCTCCATTCAACATTAGGAATTGAAATTCCAGGACCACATTGGCACATTAAAGAATGTGCGCATCGTAAGACTTAGAGTGACTGAGCAGATCTATCCCATAAGACCTGCTCCTTCACCCTGGGAGGATCTAGAGGATATAACTTCCACTGTGACTTTGAGAAATAAATTTGTGAGGACAGGTTTAGTATCCTTTGAAAGAGCTGTGTGGTCACTTTTCTCTGTAGGTTAGAAATTACAGTGAGAACCACTGCAATAATAGAGCACTAAGAATCAGTATCACTCATCATAGGACTCTGTGAGTCAGACGAAATTTCAGCTACCAAAGTAGTAATCGATAGTGTTAAGAGATGCTCTGAGGGATTTATCAGCCTTTTGCTAATCAGGATTAACTATCTCAGTTACCATAGTAACCCTATTACTTTCCTATTGATTTAGAGGCATACAGAACTCAAAGTGGCCACATGGAAGTCTTGACTTCTAGTTCAATGGAGTAATTGGTGTTCCTCATTAGAAATGAAGGCATTTAGAACAACAGAGAATAAGGTCCTGAGGCTGGGGACTGGAATAAAAACTTTGTTAGTGAATCACTAGAAGTAATAGTAATTGACCATTTTGCCACGTGTGTCCTAGATCCATGCATAACAAGAAAGAGAACTATATACTAACTACTGATTCTGAACATATATATCCTGTTGAATGTTATTTGTTTGGTACTGAAAGACATGATGGCTTATCTGGCATTGCGATTGAATCTTCAAATAGCCATTCTACCAGTTGGCCACTCCAGCTGCTGCCTCGGAATAATGGAGAACAGAGTATAACACATTCTATGACCCCAGGACCATTGACACACTTACTTAGTCAGATGTCAGTCTATGGCCCAAAGCAAGGCTGTGTTCAATGTTACTATGGGTGTTACTGTAAGGCTATGGAGGGCAGCTCTGCAGAAGCATTGCATGGAGGAAAGACAAAACCCTATCAAAACAAACGTGTATTCTAATCAAAGCTAAATGCCTTCCACAGTGACTGTGGTCTGTTATAGTCAACCTGCTAGTGATTATCTCTGATAGCCATGGAACTGTGCCATAAAGAGGACTCTGCTTTAACTCCTAACAGATTGGGTATTCAATGGAAGCTTAGCCTTAGTCAGAAGAGTCATATTGCTATGTCAATACACAGCCTTTATTTCTGCTGCCATGACTATTTCCTTCAGGAATAAATTTGAAAGGAGTAGCTAAGAGATGAAGCTGATTGGCATCCTCAGTGTAGGTCGACTTATCTCTAACTCCCTCATCTGTACCAATTCTAATCAACATTCGTATTTGACACAAATAGCTCCATAGGTTTTGTCCATTTAGACATGTTAATCTACCTACTCTTCCTTAGATATCCCTCTTACTGGTTTGCCAATGCTGTTTATTTTAATTCAGCAAAGCCAACTGTCAATTAATTGCAGGAAACTCTACGTGAGGTTAGGGACACAACTTTGTGGAGGAAAAGTTGACAGTAGTATGATAACTATGACAACCTCTTTGTACTCAATATAATACATAATCTACTGTGTCCAGGACTCTCCTTAAACAGCTGAAATTCAATATGTCTGATGATAGTAAGCTTGTGACACCTGTCTCGGGTCATAGAAACATTGATTGGCCTATGGTTAAATGTTAAGTCTCTGCAAAAACCAGGAGCAACCTGAATGTTGCTTATCAAAAAAGGAGTAGCTTTTTGTTTGTAGGGTTTGTTTTGTTTGAAATAGTAGGGCTTTTCCCAAACTTAAAGGCTTGTACTGTGCAATCAGCATGTTATTAGTGTAATGGACCAGTGCCATGTCTTATGGAAGGAAACGAAATCAAGTCCCTCATAGAGGGAATTATGATTTAGGCGTGGGTAACTGATATATGCCTGAGATATTGCTTGTGTTGCAGCTGAATTCTAATTGCTTCTGATAATATTTACTGATGAGGTTTTAATTTTAAAACGTTTTATATATGTGTGTTTTACCTGAATATCTGTTTGTGCACCCCCAAGGAGGCTGGAAACAGATGCTGGATCCCTGGAACTGAATTACAGATGCTTTGAGCCATCATGTGGATGCTTAACAGTTGTACCTGGGTCCTCTGGTAGAGCAGCCAGTGCACTTCACTGACGAACCATCTCTGCAGTCTAAGATGAATATTTAAAACAAAACAAAACTGAACAAAAAAACCAGTTCAGCAGATGAATATGAGGGAGATATTGGCTTTCTCAAGCAATGAAACCACCTTGGAATAACATCTGTAATTGGAGTCACCATCTGGATAAGTTAGCAGTAATATGCTATTATTCTTTGAGATCCATCTGTCTTTTGTGCAGGCTAAATTGGAGAGTTGGTGGGGGGTGGGATGGGAACCATCACCCCCACACTTTCCAAGTCCTTTCCATTACAATTTCCACACCCCCTCTAGGAATGCAGCAACACATTGCCTCAGCATTTTCCTAGATAGGAAGCACTATTAGAAGGTTCCACCAGGGCTTTCCTATCACGGTTTCTTTACTGCACAGAACATGGAGTCAGCATGTGCATTCTGCTAATTGCTCAGTGTATTCGCTATTATTTTGCCTTATAACTGAGACAACAACCGCAGGAGGTGTTCAGAAATCCATAGAAGCTACTGAGTTATGAATCTGAGCTAAAACTCCAATGATTATCTGACTTCCACAGGTCCCTATTGGGCCCCCTACAGTAATGCTTTTGAGTTTTCTGAGACAGAGTGTAGTAGTATTAAAAAAGTGTATTTTCCTTTTGTCAGAGACTAGTCATCTAGATAAAAGATCATAGGTCTCTTTGGAGAAAGCTGTGAGAAAGACTAATGGTGTAAATGTTTGAAGAAGTAGCAAAACCCTCTTAAGGACTTGCTCTCTCCCTTATTCAAGGGGTTCTGGATCTGTAAACTTGATCGAGCCAGAGGATTAACTAAAAGGCCCTGACTCTGTCTTAGCTTGCTAAAGCCGCCATAACAAAATAATACAGTAGTGACCTAAACAACAGACATTTGAAGATCAGCATGCTGACAGACCTGACTTCTTCTAAGGTATCTGTCCTAGTTTTTTAGATGGCTAGTCTGTTAGTCAGCTTTTCTTTACCCTGTTAAAATAAAATAAAAAGTCAACAAAGAATGAAGGACTTCCTTTGGCTTTCATTTCAGAGACTTCAGTCTCTTGCTCATTTGATATCTTTGTCTCTGTGCCTGTGGCAAGGTGTCTAACTTAGGGTTTTACTGTGAACAGACACCATGACCAATGCAAGTCCTATTAGGGACAACAATTAATTGGGTCTGGCTTACAAGTTCAGAGGTTCAGTCCATTATCATCAAGGTGGGAGCATAGCAGCATCCAGGCAGGCATGGTGCAGGCAGAGCTGAGAGGTCTGTATCTTCATCTGAAGGCTGCAGGCAGAACATTAGCTTCCAGGCAGCTAGGATAAGGGTCTTAAAGACCACACCCACAGTGACACACCTATCCCGACAGGGCCACACCTTTTAATAGTGCCACTCCCTGAGCTGAGCTTATGCAAACTATCATATAGGTAAAATATCATAACATTAGAAATGGTCTAGTAGGGCTGCTTACCTCCTTGGACAGAGGGAAAGGGAGAGGGAGAGGGAGAATCAATCTATCGATGTTCTTAGAGCTCTCTATGATCCAAACATCTTGAGAAAACTCTACCTCAGTACTACAGCATTAGGATCAAGTGTTGGGTTAAATTTCAAACCCAAATCATCTATTCCTGCTGTGTCCTCGCATGGACTTCTCTATGTACTCATCCATCCCTGATGTCTTTCTTCTTGTAAGCACACAGTCATTGATTTAAGGTTTCACTCCTTAGAGCTCAAACAATATAACCATATTGAGGATCTGAACTTCATATGTGTTTAGGTGATGTAATTTATACTGTAATGCTCTATTTTGATAATTCAATTTGGAGTCTTTTGACTTGACCAAGAACTTTTCCACTTATACAGATTCAGAAAGAATTTGGAATAATTTCCCCCTATTCCTTTTATAAGGACAACACAGTCTATTAGCCAATATCACACATCTCTGTGAAACAGACGTTGCCATAATCTCTGAATCAGATGATGAAAAGCTCCATTCAGGCAGTCCTATAAGTAACCCAGACCATTATAGAATGGAATTTTGATTCACTCTGTGTCTTAATTACTTTCTATTGTTGTTATTAAATACCCCGACAAAAGGAATTCAAAAGAGATAGAGTTTATTTTTGGCTCGCAGTTATAGAATGCAATCAAGACTATCATGGTGGGGATGCCATGGCAGTAGGGACTTTAGGGAAACAATCCCATCGTCTTCATATTCAGGAAGCAGAGAATAATGAATAAAGTCATTTTATTCACTTTAGTCACATATCACTTTATTATTTTTCTACAGCTCAGTATTCCAGACTAAGGGTTGAGGTGCCTACAGTGGGTCAAGGTCTTTCTATTTCAGTCATCCTGAGCCAGGTAAGTCACCATAGGCATGCTTAAGGGTCTGTCCCTCATCAAGTTGACAGTTGAGATTGATCATTGCACACTACCTATCAAGGGAGATACTGTGATGATCTGAACTGAGTACTGGGGGCAGGAGAAATTTGGAAAGGACTGTGGAAAAAGTTGCTTATAACTATCAGTAATGATAACCTCCCAGCTTCAGAGACCATGTTTATAATTGTTCCTAATATTCCTTAATTTTTAAGAATATATTTATGTTTGAATATGTTTATGTGTGTAGTAGAATAGTTTTGTCCCCTTATCTAATATAAATCATATTAATAATAGTTCATTCGTTTTCAGTACTTAAGTTGCAAGATATCAGAGAACACAGGAAAAACAGCTAAAGGTTTGCATCTTCTTTTGGAGAGTGACTTTATTGGGTGTTGTATACAGTGTAGCTATGCACCTCTAGCTGGAAATGTACTTTACTTTTGTTATCATAGAGTAAGAAACTATGTATTGGTACTGACTTGACAAGGAATGGGTTGTTAGTTATGTGTCTCCTAGGCTAGATTACTGTTAGGAATTATTTACCCGGACACCAACTTCGGTGTTATGGTGAAACTATTTTCTAGATGGCATTTACACTCAGTGTCTGATTGTAACCTTAGCATTCTCAAGAAGTAGAGGCAGGCAGATCTCTGTGAGTTCTAGGCCACGCCAGGGCTACAGAGTGAGAGACGCTTCCTCTAAATAAACAGCAATAGCAAAACCAGCAAGGAAATAAATACAGAGTAAAAAAAAACGATAGATTTATGCTCAGTTGGTTTTAAGTAAGGGATATCATTTCTAATAATATGGGTATGCCTATCCATGTATCTGAAGGATCTCAAGAGTAAAACTCAGTTTTAATATTACTGCAACTACGTGGCAAAATTGACTTCTCTTGAAGCTGGCTGATTATCATCACTGATAGTTATAAGTACCTCGTCCCACAGTTCATTCCAAATTTCCCTTGCCTTCAGAAAGTAATGTGCAGGCCTAATCTCCACTATCAATTTGACGAGAGGGGCAACCATCACAGAGACAGGCCTCTGAGCATTTCTTAGTAACTCACTTGCCAGCTCCACCATAAGATAAGCTCGTTCCGTTGGGGATTTAGCTCAGTGGTAGAGCGCTTGCCTAGGAAGCGCAAGGCCCTGGGTTCGGTCCCCAGCTCCGAAAAAAAAGAACCAAAAAAAAGATAAGCTCGTTCCTTGAAAAATTATATATAGTATATATTAATAGTTCACATTTTCTATAGATGCATGCTGTACATATAGGCATATGGATTTACTATAATAACTCATAGGACCTAGGAAAATGCTCATGTTTAGTATTACAGTTCATTATAAGGGATACAATTAGATGGTCTAATGGTGCACAGGGTGAGGTCTGAAAGGGTCTTAAGCACAGGAGTTTGCTCCTTAATTCTCTCCAGGCGCTCCACTCTGTTCACCCCATGGAAAGCTCTCTGAGCCACCTGTTCATGACATTTTAATAACCCAACTTCCAGTCTTACTCCCCTCCCTAGGACCAGACTGGTACAAAGAGCTCCTGCCTCTAAGTGGCACTTGGTCTTTCTGGTAATAGTTCCTATGCTGAAACTATCTGGAGCTCCCCCACCGCCCCTGTCACCTCATTGGAATAGATTCCAGTGGCTGGAGAGCTTTCTGAAGGGGTCCATTGTGATGAACCAAAGACATACTAATCATTCAGGGGATTCCAAGGGTCTCAAGAATTTTTATGCCAGGAACCCGAGGCTAAACCATTTATGTATATATTTATATATTTATTACTCTAAAGTATAACAGTCGTTTTTTTTGTTTCTCCATATACTCCCTTGAACTCCTTGGTTTCTGTTTTGTTCCAGTGTCTGAATCTTTAGTTTCTCACTGATTGTTAGTGACACTCTCCCCTTTCCTCCAAAATCCTTCCAAAGAAGTCCTTTGATTATAGCAGCTGGAACTGTCTCTTAGTGCTTGCCATTAGGCCCCAGCTGACACACATATGAAGCACTCCAGGGAGGGCACCACCCAAATGGGACCCAGAGTGCTGTCTGTGTATGTCATTATGTGGAGTGTGCTTGCAATGTTCCACGGGGGTGTAAAATTCCAATTTACTTCTCTAGCAAACCCTTCAACAATGGACCTGCTCCCAATTTAGCTATACATTATTATAGCTAAATATTGCTTGCTACAAAACGACCTCGTTTTGACCTCATAAGTAAACAACATTGAAATCAATTGGAGAAAAGCAAAATGTGCCCTGATGTCAGGAGAGGAATTCAGTCTGTTTGTGTTTCAGGGCAGGTTTTGTCTGCATTGTTTTCTGTAAGACAGGAACACCTCGTGTACATTTGACTACTGTTTCACATTATCAGACAAATATTTTCCTAAAAGGGCACATTCTGTGCAAAACCTTTCTCCGCTTCTTGGGTGTGCTTAGTGGTTGCTGAACTGAGGTCACAATAGGCCTCTTGATTAATGAGCTGTTTTATTGGGATGCAAATAATGCATGATGTTATAAGATCCATATGCTGTGCATCACAGGGGCATACACTTTACCTTGGTACAGAATGAAAAACGTTAACGCATTTCTCTTGGAAAACATATGTCACACTGAGCAAAAAGCATGTGGACATTTCTGCTATTTAAGAAATGGATGATTTCCATGCCAGATTTGTTTAGTTTCGAATGTTAACTCGTGTATGTGTATGTGTGTGTTCATCAAAAGTAACTTTATGACGCGTGCCTCTCAGTCTGCTCAGACTAGTTGAAAAGAGCCAAACAGCTGGTTCTGATAATACACAGTAGCTATAACTAGAACCTTCCTGCTTGACAATGAAAAAGCTAGAAACTGGAAAGAAAGTGTAATCATAATAAAAACAGTAATGGGGGCTGGAGAGATGGCTCAGAGGTTAAGAGCACTGACTGCTCTTCCAGAGGTCCTGAGTTCAATTCCCAGCAACCACATGGTGGCTCACAACCATCTGTAATGGGATCTGATGCCCTCTTCTGGTGTGTCTAAAGACAGCGACAGTGTACTCACATACATAAAATAAACAATAAATCTTTTAAAAAAAGCAGTAATGGAACTGAAAGGCTGGTTGTCCAACAGGTAAGTGATGACTCCATTGGATAAAGATTGCAGAGCGTCAGAATCAAGGTTCAGAGGCAACCTGATAGAATGGGAATAAATGCTTTGGTCAGTGCGATGGTCATGAGATGGACCCAGGGTGATCATTGACTTTAATCTGTTTCTGACTGCTGCCTGCCTCAGTGGTCCCTCCTATTCTTGTTATCTCATTTTATTGCCTTCATGGAATATTACTCTGCTCAGAATGATTTTTTTTTACTAAGTTTTATTTCAGAGAGTGGGTTCCTCATTTGGGCCTTTTCTTTTATAGTGGCAGACACAGATCAGTGTTTGGAACATGTGAAGAACTCAATAAAAAGGGGTTGGGGAGATGGCTCAGTGGATAAGAGTGTCTGCTGCACAAGTATAACGATCTGAAACCGAATCCTTAGCACTCAGGTAAGAACTAGGCATATTTACGTGTACAGGTATGACCTCTAAGTCTCTGCAAACTGATAGGCTTTGCTGCTTGCCAGCCTAGCTTTAGGTTCAGGAGAGACCTTGTCTCAAGGAAATGAGGCATAGAATGATGCAGCAAAAATACACACACTCATGCAAAACCAGACACAGCAAGAGAAAAATGACAACAGAAGAACACACTAAATATGTATTCAAAGTTAAAATGTAAAAGCTGAGTGGTAGCAGTCCTCTTTGTCTGTAACAGGCATGAAATCATCTAAGCAACTTGACAGAAATATGCTGGACATGGAAGAAAACAGCATTATTGTTTTTTGCCTCATTTTTGTACTTTTTCAATATTAAAGGTAGATTTATTGTGAAGCTGCTCACCAACCCCAAGGAAGATGGCCAGGGAAGTTACCATGGGGTTTGAGGGAGGCAAGAAAAAGAAAGGGCCACTTTCAGAGAGAAAAGGGAAGAGAGAGACAAAGAGATGGAGAGTGACAGATAGCTAAATAGATGATAGAGAGTGAGAGACAGAGAGACAGAGACAGAGAGACAGAGAAAGATAGACAAAAAAGAGAGCTTATTTTTGTATTCTTTATACTACTTATAATAGTAATAATGGTGATGTAATAATTACAAGATAAACCTAATCAGCATTCCTGGTAAGTAGTTTGCATTGACTACGTTATTCAGTAACTTCATTTACTGTGTTTTCACACTAAAGTTTCATGAACTTGGGAGGTTCCTCAGAAGATTGAAAATAGATCTACCTGAAGACCCAGCAACGCCACTCTTTGGAATATACCCAGAAGTTGTTCTGCCATGCCACAGGGGCACATGTTCCACTATGTTCATAAAGGACTTGTTTGTGATAGCCAGATGCTGGAAACAACCCAGATGTCCCACAACAGAAGACAGAAGAATGAATACAGAAAATGTGGTTCATTTACACAATGGAATACTACTCAACTATTAAGAATGAGGACATCCTGAATTTTGCAGGCAAATGGATGGAACTAGAAAATATCATCCTAAGTGAGGTAACTCAGACCCCAAAAGACAAGCACAGTATGTACTCACTAATAAGGGGATATTAGCCAAAATGTACAGAATACCCAAGATACAGTAGTCCACAGTACTGGAAAAAGTCAACAAGCTGAAGGGCCCAAGTGAGGATGCCTCAGTCCCACTTGGGAGGGTGAAGAAAGCAACCACAAGGGGGGAGGGAGGGAGGGACCAGGGAGGGAAAGGAGACAAGGACCGAGAAAGGGAACATGTTCTGGTATTGGGAGGGGGGAAAAGGACTGAAGCCCTGAAGGTCAGCAGAAAGAATGGAAACAGGCAACCTTGGGAGGTAGGAGGTTGGCAGGACCCTCCAGAATGTATCATGAGACCTGGGATGAGAGACTCTCAAGACTCAAAGGGATGGATCTAGATGAAATGCCCTACAGTGTAGGGGGGGAACTTGTAGAGCCCACCTCCAGCAGAAAGACAGGGCATCAAGTGGAGAAATAGGGTTGCCATCCCACACCCAAAACTCTGATCCATAATTGTTCCTAACTGAAAGAAATGCAGGAATGGAAATGGAGAAAAGCCTGAGAAAAATGACAGGCCCAAAGTGGGATCCAGCTCTAGGGGAGGCCCCAAGGCCTGACATCATTACTGAGGTTATAGAGCACTCACAAAAACCGACTTATTACGAATGCTCTCCAAAAGACCCAACAAGCAGCTGAGAGTCAGATGCAGACATTTGCACCCAACCAATGAACAGAAGTTGCTGACCCCTCTGGTTGAATTAGGGAAAGTTGGAGGAAGCTGAGGAGGAGGGCAACCCTGTAGAAGGACCAGCAATCTCAATTAACCTGAATGCCTGAGATCTCTTAGACACTGGATCACCAACCAGGCAGCATACACCAGCTGATATGAGACCCCCAGCACATACACAGCAGAGAAATGCCAGGTCTGGGTTCAGTCAGAGAGGATGCTGGAGGCCCCAGGGAGTTTAGAGGTCTGGTGGGGTGGGTGGAGTAGGAATATCCTTGTGGAGACACAGGGGTGGCGGGGACCAGGTATGGGATGTGTAACAGAGAATGGACTGGGAGGGGAATAAAATCTGGAATGTAAAAAGAAGAAAAGTAATACTTAAAAAAATAAAAATAAATAAAAAGAATTAATTGTACCAATTATTTAAGGGAGATAGCCTACATGGTTGAAGAAAAAAAATCCTCCTTTGAAGCTGTAATCTATTAAACAAAAACCCCAGTTGTGGGTGTTGGATTCTTCTTTAATACTTGTTAGTCAGAAATGCCATAGAGCATTGCAAAACAAAACATGTTGTTTTCATTTTTCTTGATTGCCCGCCAGACCTACATGGTAAAACCCTATTACTGAAGGTACCATAAACCTTGGTTTGGTTGTATGATGTAGAGGAATGAAGCTGGAACTGAACTGGAAGCTTCTGCAAGCTACCAGCTAGCTTTCATGATGCTGAAAGATGCTATGAAGGCTGTTAGGGAGGGAAGCCATCAGTGGTCCAACCAGCTGTCTAGCCTGTAATACTGTGGTGGTCAGGCAAGATATGCCCACTTTCACAACAGTGGCACAACTGTTATGTGGGTAACCAACTACTGTCCGCTTAACGGCCTGCTGAACAGAAGAGGATCAATACTTGCTATTGTAACCTTACTCAAAAATCCACGGCAGAAAAAGTCATAAAATCATAGAATCTGGGGCCACTTAATTTTGTTATTTAGCTGAATTGACAGTGTTAAACACACACACACACACACACACACACACACACACACACACACACACACACACACACAGAGCTAATTAACACTCTCAGCTTTAGTCAAAGGCAGACACGGTTGCATGAAGTGATAAGAGTAAGTGATGGCCGCATGCTTAACCTTAAAGAAAACATTCATATCATCTTCCAAAAGGATTGATGGGACATTGTGTAAGAAAAGATGGAGAAATTATCACAGCTAGAAAAGAGGGAGAAGATCGATGAAATGCACACAGTAATCTAGTAAGACACAGCCCTGATCTCAGAAGATGGAAAGATCTCCCGTCTTCACGAATTGCCAGGATTAATATTGTAAAAAATGGCCAAAAGCAATCTACAGATTCAATGCAATGCCCATCAAAATTCCAACTCAATTCTTCACAGTGTTAGAAAGAGCAATTTAAAAATGCATTTGGAATAACAAAAAACCCAAGATAGTGAAAACTGTTGTCAACAATAAAAGAAATCCTGGGAGAATCACCATCCCTGACCTCAAACTGTATTACAGAACAATAGTGATAAAAACTGTATGGTATTGATACAGAGACAGGCAGGTAGATCAGTGAAATAGAACCCAGAAATGAACCCAGACACCTTGGTCACTTGATCTATACAAAAGAGCTAAAACCATCCAGTGGGAAAAGACAGCATTTTCAACAGATGGTGCTGGTTCAACTGGAGGTCAGCATGTAGAAGAATGCAAATTGATCCCTTCTTATTGCTTTGTATAAAGCTCAAGTCCAAGTTTATCAAAGACCTCCAGATACACTCAAACTAATAGCAGAGAAAGTGGGGAAGAAACTTGATCACATGGGCACAGGGGAAATTTTCCTGAACAGAACACGAATGGCTTATGCTCTATGATCAAGAATCAACAATTGGGACCTCATAAAATTACAAAGATTCTGTAAGGCAAAGAAGACTATCATTAGGACAAAATAACAACCAACAGATTGGAAAAGGATCCTACATCTGAAAGAAGGCTAATATCCAATATATACAAAGAGCTCAAGAAGTTAGACTCCAGAGAGCCAAATAACCCTATTAAAAATGGAGTACAAAGCTAAACAAAGAATTCTCAACTGACGAATATGGAATGGCTGAGAAGTGCCTAAAGAAATGTTCAACGTGCTTAGTCATCAGGGAAATGCAAATCAAAATAACCCTGAGATACCACATTACACCAGTCAGAATGGCTAAAATCACAAACTCAGGTGACAGCAGATGCTGGTGAGGATGCAGAGAAAGAGAAATACTCCTCCATTGTTGGTGGGATTGCAAGCTGGTACAACCACTCTGGAAATCAGTCTGGCAGTTCCTCAGAAAATTGGACATAGTACTACCTGAGGACACAGCTATACCACTCCTGGGCATACACTCAAAAGATGCTCCAATGTATAACAAGGACACATGATCCACTATGTTCATAGCAGCCTTATTTATAATAGCCAGAAGCTGCAAAGAATCCAGATGCCCTTCAACAGAGAAATGAGTAGAGAAAATGTTGTAAATTTATATAATGGAGTACTACTCAGCTATTAAAAACAATGACTTCATGAAATTTTTAGGCAAATGGATGGAACTGGAAAACATCATCCTGAGTGAGGTAACCCAATCACAAAAGGACATACATGGTATGTACTATTTAATAAGTGGATCTTAGCCCAAAAGCTTGGAATATCTAAGATACAATTTACAGACTACACAAAGCTCAAAAAGAAGGAAGACCTAAGTGTGGACACTTTAGTTGTTCTTAGAAAATGAAACAAAATAATCACAGGAGGAAATATGGAGACAAAGCATGGAACAGAGACTGAAGGAAAGGCCATATAGAGATTTCCACACATGGCGATTCATCCCTCATACAGGCACCAAACCCAGACACTATTGAGGATGCTACGAAGAACATGCTGACAGAAGCCTGATATAGGTGTCTCCTGAGAGGCTCCATGAAAGCCTGACAAATACAGAGGAGGGTGCTCGTAATCAACCATTGGACAGAGAACAGGTTCCCCAATGGATAAGTTAGATAAAGGACTGAAGGAGCTGACTGGGTTTGTTACCCCATAGGAAGAACAACAATATCAACCAACCAGACCCCAGAGCTCCCTCCCATGAACTAAACCATCAACCAAACAGTGCACATGTAAGGACCCATGACTCCAGCCATATATGTAGCAGAGGATGGCCTTGTTAGGCATCAATGAGAGGAGAGGCCCTCGGTCCTATGAAGGATAGATGCCCCAGTGTAGGTAAATGCCAGGGTGGGGAGGCAGGGGGGAGTGGATGGGTGGATGGGGGAGCACCCTCATGGAGGTGGGGGGTGGGGGGATGGGGGGATGGGATGGGGGGTTCTGGAGGGGAAACTTGGAAAGGAGATGACATTTGAAATGTAAATAAAAATCCAATAAAAGAAATGAAAAACGAAGAATAAAAAAGAAACATTAAAAAAAAAGACACAGGCCCTATAATCATGAACTCTCAACAACTGTGGATGACTTTTGCATAAACATGTCCCATCAAAAAACCAGGTAAGGATAGAAGATGGACTTGGGACCCCACCTCTCAATGCTGAATTATTTCTAATGGAAAGACTCAGGGAAGGAAGTCATGGCCTGCTGATGACCCCACCAGGTTCCAATAGATGGCCGTACTCCATTTAGTTTAACTAAATTAACTCCATTTAGATAAGCTGAATATTTCACACGACAACACCAAAAGTCATGAAGCTGGGAAAAAAGACGAGTAGGGTACAGATAGGATAAGGGGTAGGTAGGAGAGGGTGGGGGGAAAGAGTAATCAGAGCATGCATGCATGAAATTTTTTTTTTTTTTTTTTTATTAACTTGAGTATTTCTTATATACATTTCGAGTGTTATTCCCTTTCCCGGTTTCCGGGCAAACATCCCCCTCCCCCCTCCCCTTCCTTATGGGTGTTCCCCTCCCAACCCTCCCCCCATTGCCGCCCTCCCCCCATAGACTAGTTCACTGTGGGTTCAGTCTTAGCAGGACCCAGGGCTTCCCCTTCCACTGGTGCTCTTACTAGGATATTCATTGCTACCTATGGGGTCAGAGTCCAGGGTCAGTCCATGTATAGTCTTTAGGTAGTAGCTTAGTCCCTGGAAGCTCTGGTTGCTTGGCATTGTTGTATTTTTGGGGTCTTGAGCCCCTTCAAGCTCTTCCAGTTCTTTCTCTGATTCCTTCAATAGGGGACCTATTCTCAGTTCAGTGGTTTGCTGCTGGCATTCGCCTCTATATTTGCTGTATTCTGGCTGTGTCTCTCAGGAGCGATCTACATCCGGCTCCTGTCGGTCTGCACTTCTTTGCTTCATCCATCTTGTCTAATTGGGTGGCTGTATATGTATGGGCCACATGTGGGGCAGGCTCTGAATGGGTGTTCCTTCAGTCTCTGTTTTAATCTTTGCCTCTCCCTTCCCTGCCAAGGGTATTCTTTTTCCTCATTTAAAGAAGGAGTGAAGCATTCACATTTTGATCATCCGTCTTGAGTTTCGTTTGTTCTAGGGATCTAGGGTAATTCAAGCATTTGGGCTAATAGCCACTTATCAATGAGTGCATACCATGTATGTCTTTCTGTGATTGGGTTAGCTCACTCAGGATGATATTTTCCAGTTCCAACCATTTGCCTACGAATTTCATAAACTCGTTGTTTTTGATAGCTGAGTAATATTCCATTGTGTAGATGTACCACATTTTCTGTATCCATTCCTCTGTTGAAGGGCATCTGGGTTCTTTCCAGCTTCTGGCTATTATAAATAAGGCTGCGATGAACATAGTGGAGCACGTGTCTCTTTTATATGTTGAGGCATCTTTTGGGTATATGCCCAAGAGAGGTATAGCTGGATCATCAGGCAGTTCAATGTCCAATTTTCTGAGGAACCTCCAGACTGATTTCCAGAATGGTTTTACCAGTCTGCAATCCCACCAACAATGGAGGAGTGTTCCTCTTTCTCCACATCCTCGCCAGCATCTGCTGTCACCTGAGTTTTTGATCTTAGCCAATCGCACTGGTGTGAGGTGAAATCTCAGGGTTGTTTTGATTTGCATTTCCCTTATGACTAAAGATGTTGAACATTTCTTTAGGTGTTTCTCAGCCATTCGGCATTCCTCAGCTGTGAATTCTTTGTTTAGCTCTGAACCCCATTTTTTAATAGGGTTATTTGTTTCCCTGCGGTCTAACTTCTTGAGTTCTTTGTATATTTTGGAAATAAGGCCTCTATCTGTTGTAGGATTGGTAAAGATCTTTTCCCAATCTGTTGGTTGCCGTTTTGTCCTAACCACAGTGTCCTTTGCCTTACAGAAGCTTTGCAGTTTTATGAGATCCCATTTGTCGATTCTTGATCTTAGAGCATAAGCCATTGGTGTTTTGTTCAGGAAATTTTTTCCAGTGCCCATGTGTTCCAGATGCTTCCCTAGTTTTTCTTCTATTAGTTTGAGTGTGTCTGGTTTGATGTGGAGGTCCTTGATCCACTTGGACTTAAGCTTTGTACAGGGTGATAAGGATGGATCGATCTGCATTCTTCTACATGTTGCCCTCCAGTTGAACCAGCACCATTTGCTGAAAATGCTATCTTTTTTCCATTGGATGGTTTTGGCTCCTTTGTCAAAAATCAAGTGACCATAGGTGTGTGGGTTCATTTCTGGGTCTTCAATTCTATTCCATTGGTCTATCTGTCTGTCTCTGTACCAATACCATGCAGTTTTTATCACTATTGCTCTGTAATACTGCTTGAGTTCAGGGATAGTGATTCCCCCTGAAGTCCTTTTATTGTTGAGGATAGCTTTAGCTATCCTGGGTTTTTTGTTATTCCAGATGAATTTGCAAATTGTTCTGTCTAACTCTTTGAAGAATTGGATTGGTATTTTGATGGGGATTGCATTGAATCTGTAGATTGCTTTTGGTAAAATGGCCATTTTTACCATATTAATCCTGCCAATCCATGAGCATGGGAGATCTTTCCATCTTCTGAGGTCTTCTTCAATTTCTTTCCTCAGTGTCTTGAAGTTCTTATTGTACAGATCTTTTACTTGCTTGGTTAAAGTCACACCGAGGTACTTTATATTATTTGGGTCTATTATGAAGGGTGTCGTTTCCCTAATTTCTTTCTCGGCTTGTTTCTCTTTTGTATAGAGGAAGGCAACTGATTTATTTGAGTTAATTTTATACCCAGCCACTTTGCTGAAGTTGTTTATCAGCTTTAGTAGTTCTCTGGTGGAACTTTTGGGATCACTTAAATATACTATCATGTCATCTGCAAATAGTGATATTTTGACCTCTTCTTTTCCGATCTGTATCCCTTTGATCTCCTTTTGTTGTCTGATTGCTCTGGCTAGAACTTCAAGAACTATATTGAATAAGTAGGGAGAGAGTGGGCAGCCTTGTCTAGTCCCTGATTTTAGTGGGATTGCTTCAAGTTTCTCTCCATTTAGTTTAATGTTAGCAACTGGTTTGCTGTATATGGCTTTTACTATGTTTAGGTATGGGCCTTGAATTCCTATTCTTTCCAGGACTTTTATCATGAAGGGGTGTTGAATTTTGTCAAATGCTTTCTCAGCATCTAATGAAATGATCATGTGGTTCTGTTCTTTCAGTTTGTTTATATAATGGATCACGTTGATGGTTTTCCGTATATTAAACCATCCCTGCATGCCTGGGATGAAGCCTACTTGATCATGGTGGATGATTGTTTTGATGTGCTCTTGAATTCGGTTTGCCAGAATTTTATTGAGTATTTTTGCGTCGATATTCATAAGGGAAATTGGTCTGAAGTTCTCTTTCTTTGTTGTGTCTTTGTGTGGTTTAGGTATAAGAGTAATTGTGGCTTCATAGAAGGAATTCGGTAGGGCTCCATCTGTTTCAATTTTGTGGAATAGTTTGGATAATATTGGTATGAGGTCTTCTATGAAGGTTTGATAGAATTCTGCACTAAACCCGTCTGGACCTGGGCTCTTTTTGGTTGGGAGACCTTTAATGACTGCTTCTATTTCCTTAGGAGTTATGGGGTTGTTTAACTGGTTTATCTGTTCCTGATTTAACTTCGATACCTGGTATCTGTCTAGGAAATTGTCCATTTCCTGAAGATTTTCAAATTTTGTTGAATATAGGTTTTTATAGTAAGATCTGATGATTTTTTGAATTTCCTCCGAATCTGTAGTTATGTCTCCCTTTTCATTTCTGATTTTGTTAATTTGGACACACTCTCTGTGTCCTCTCGTTAGTCTGGCTAAGGGTTTATCTATCTTGTTGATTTTCTCAAAGAACCAACTTTTGGTTCTATTGATTCTTTCTATGGTCCTTTTTGTTTCTACTTGGTTGATTTCAGCTCTGAGTTTGATTATTTCCTGCCTTCTACTCCTCCTGGGTGTATTTGCTTCTTTTTGTTCTAGAGCTTTTAGGTGTGCTGTCAAGCTGCTGACATATGCTCTTTCCTGTTTCTTTCTGCAGGCACTCAGCGCTATGAGTTTTCCTCTTAGCACAGCTTTCATTGTGTCCCATAAGTTTGAGTATGTTGTATCTTCATTTTCATTAAATTCTAAAAAGTTTTTAATTTCTTTCTTTATTTCTTCCTTGACCAGGTTATCATTGAGTAGAGCATTGTTCAATTTCCACGTATATGTGGGCATTCTTCCCTTATTGTTATTGAAGACCAGTTTTAGGCCGTGGTGGTCCGATAGCACGCATGGGATTATTTCTATCTTTCTGTACCTGTTGAGGCCCGTTTTTGACCAATTATATGGTCAATTTTGGAGAAAGTACCATGAGGAGCTGAGAAGAAGGTATATCCTTTTGCTTTAGGATAGAATGTTCTATAAATATCCGTTAAGTCCATTTGGCTCATGACTTCTCTTAGTCTGTCTACATCACTGTTTAATTTCTGTTTCCATGATCTGTCCATTGATGAGAGTGGGGTGTTGAAATCTCCCACTATTATTGTGTGAGGTGCAATGTGTGTTTTGAGCTTTAGTAAGGTTTCTTTTACATATGTAGGTGCCCTTGTATTTGGGGCATAGATATTTAGGATTGAGAGTTCATCTTGGTTGATTTTTCCTTTGATGAATATGAAGTGTCCTTCCTTATCTTTTTTGATGACTTTTAGTTGGAAATTGATTTTATTTGATATTAGAATGGCTACTCCAGCTTGCTTCTTCTGACCATTTGCTTGGAAAGTTGTTTTCCAGCCTTTCACTCTGAGGTAGTGTCTGTCTTTGTCTCTGAGGTGTGTTTCCTGTAGGCAGCAGAATGCAGGGTCCTCGTTGCGTATCCAGTTTGTTAATCTATGTCTTTTTATTGGGGAGTTGAGGCCATTGATATTGAGAGATATTAAGGAATAGTGATTATTGCTTCCCGTTATATTCATATTTGATGTGAGGTTATGTTTGTGTGCTTTCATTCTCTTTGTTTTGTTGCCAAGACGATTAGTTTCTTGCTTCTTCTAGGGTATAGCTTGCCTCCTTATGTTGGGCTTTACCATTTATTATCCTTTGTAGTGCTGGATTTGTAGAAAGATATTGTGTAAATTTGGTTTTGTCATGGAATATCTTGGTTTCTCCATCAATGTTAATTGAGA
This sequence comes from Rattus norvegicus, assembly GCF_021556685.1. NCBI lineage: Eukaryota > Metazoa > Chordata > Mammalia > Rodentia > Muridae > Rattus > Rattus norvegicus. Next base: position 123,389,554 of record NC_141539.1, on the reverse strand, counting down.
GTTTTGCTGGATACAGTAATCTGGGCTGGCATTTGTGTTCTCTTAGGGTCTGTATAACATCAGTCCAGGATCTTCTGGCCTTCATAGTTTCTGGCGAGAAGTCTGGTGTGATTCTGATAGGTCTCCCTTTATATGTTACTTGACCTTTTTCCCTTACTGCTTTTAATATTCTTTCTTTATTTTGTGCGTTTGGTGTTTTGACAATTATGTGACGGGAGGTGTTTCTTTTCTGGTCCAATCTATTTGGAGTTATGTAGGCTTCCTGTATGTCTATGGGTATCTCTTTTATTAGGTTAGGGAAGTTTTCTTCTATGATTTTGTTGAAGATATTTACTGGTCTTTTGAGCTGGGAGTCTTCACTCTCTTCTATACCTATTATCCTTAGGTTTGATCTTCTCATTGAGTCCTGGATTTCCTGTATGTTTTGGACCAGTAGCTTTTTCCGCTTTACATTATCTTTGACAGTTGAGTCAATGATTTCTATGGAATCTTCTGCTCCTGAGATTCTCTCTTCCATCTCTTGTATTCTGTTGGTGAAGCTTGTATCTACAGCTCCTTGTCTCTTCTTTTGGTTTTCTATATCCAGGGTTGTTTCCATGTGTTCTTTCTTGATTGCTTCTATTTCCATTTTTAATTCCTTCAACTGTTTGATTGTGTTTTCCTGGAATTCTTTCAGGGATTTTTGTGTCTCCTCTCTGTGGGCTTCTACTTGTTTATTTATGTTTTCCTGGAATTCTTTCAGGCATTTTTGCGATTCCTCTCTGTAGGCTTCTACTTGTTCTCTAAGGGAGTTCTTCACGTCTTTCTTGAAGTCCTCCAGCATCATGATCAAATATGATTTTGAAACTAGATCTTGCTTTTCTGGTGTGTTTGGATATTCCATGTTTGTTTTGGTGGGAGAATTGGGCTCCGATGATGGCATGTAGTCTTGGTTTCTGTTGCTTGGGTTCCTGCGCTTGCCTCTCGCCATCAGATTATCTCTAGTGTTACTTTGTTCTGCTATTTCTGACAGTGGCTAGACTGTCCTATAAGCCTGTGTGTCAGGAGTGCTGTAGACCTGTTTTCCTCTCTTTTAGTCAGTTATGGGGACAGAGTGTTCTGCTTTCGGGCGTGTAGTTTTTCCTCTCTACAGGTCTTCAGCTGTTCCTGTGGGCCTGTGTCTTGAGTTCACCAGGCAGCTTTCTTGCAGCAGAAAATTTGGTCTTACCTGTGGTCCCGAGGCTCAGGTTTGCTCGTGGGGTGCTGTCCAGGGGCTCTCTGCAGCGGCAGCAACCAGGGAGACCTGTGCCGCCCCTTCCGGGAGCTTCAGTGCACCAGGGTTCCAGATGGTCTTTGGCTTTTTCCTCTGGCGTCCGAGATGTGTGTGCAGAGAGCAGTCTCTTCTGGTTTCCCAGGCGTGTCTGCCTCTCTGAAGGTTTAGCTCTCCCTCCCACGGGATTTGGGTGCAGAGAACTGTTTATCCGGTCTGTTTCCTTCAGGGTCCAGCGGTGTCTCTGGCAGGGGTCCTGCCGCTCCTGGGCCCTCCCCCACGGGAGCCCAGAGGCCTTATACAGTTTCCTCTTGGGCCAGGGATGTGGGCAGGGGTGAGCAGTGTTGGTGGTCTCTTCCGCTCTGCAGCCTCAGGAGTGCCCACCTGACCAGGCGGTTGGGTCTCTCTCTCACCGGGTCTGGGAGCAGAGAGCTGCTGCGGGCCGGGATCCGCGGGTGTGGGACTTCCGGTACACACAGAACGTGCCCGGTTCTAGAGAAATTCTGCTTCCGTGTGTCCCAGGCTCACCAGGCAGCTTTCTTGCAGCAGAAAATTTGGTCTTACCTGTGGTCCCGAGGCTCAGGTTCGCTCGTGGGGTGCTGCCCAGGGGCTCTCTGCAGCGGCAGCAACCAGGGAGACCTGTGCCGCCCCTTCCGGGAGCTTCAGTGCACCAGGGTTCCAGATGGTCTTTGGCTTTTTCCTCTGGCGTCCGAGATGTGTGTGCAGGGAGCGGTCTCTTCTGGTTTCCCAGGCTTGTCTGCCTCTCTGAAGGTTTAGCTCTCCCTCCCACGGGATTTGGGTACAGAGAACTGTTTATCCGGTCTGTTTCTTTCAGGTTCCGGCGGCGGTGTCTCAGGCGCAGAAGTCCTGCCGCTCCTGGGCCCTCCCCCACGGGAGCCCAGAGGCCTTATACAGTTTCCTCTTGGGCCAGGGATGTGGGCAGGGGTGAGCAGGGTTGGTGGTCTCTTCCGCTCTGCAGCCTCAGGAGTGCCCACCTGACCAGGCGGTTGGGTCTCTCTCTCACCGGGTCTGGGAGCCATGCATGAAATTTTTAACTAACAATAAAATATATTAAAATGTGAATTAAAAGTCTGTTACAGAAATGTTGCTTTGCATAAAAATTATGACTTTGTCAAATATTAAGAAGCCATGGCACTGGCTCAGTGTTAAAAATCTCCAGGCAACAATTTATACTGAACAGAATGTTCTCTGTGACCCCACATTGCCTACTGACCCTCACTAGAAAACCCATTTTCTCTGAACGTTAGGAAAATCATATTTTTCTCAGAAAACTCCAACTTAGTAGAATCTCATATGCTCTCTCATTACTTGACCGAATTTTATTATATATCTTTAATAAAATTATTCTTTAGGGCAAATACATGTCACAGGTATTTTATTCACAAATTCTAGCACATATAGGCTTGGTTCTTTGCTGTTGTTTTTGTTGTTCACTCTGAAAGCATTTATTAGATATTCCTAAGATCTAAAGTTGCCTATTACTTACAATACAGGAATGAAGAGAACACAACATATGACTTTAAGGAACCCTTAAGCAGCCGAGGCAGGGACACACAGACAATTACATTGATTAAAAGAAATAAATGGGCTTCAAATTAGTTTTGCCTGGAAGCATTCGTGTCTTTTCACTGAAAACACAACTCTTTGCGGAACTCTGTCATGGATTTATCCAACTTCTGGCAGGTCATTATGACTATGCAAATATTTCTTTAAAATCTGCTATGTCAAGAGCAGATAACCCAGTTTTCTTAGTAATCCGTAACCTGCACCATTCCTTGGGGTCTGGCTAACAGATAATTCAAGTCTACATCTCCACATAGAAGACCAGTGGCCATCCCAAACTCAACATTCCGAATCAACCCCCTGAGCATCCTGTTTTCCTACTACTTTGATGCCAGCTCTCTCCTGCCTTTTGCTCTGTACTTGACACCTTTCTCTCCAATCCAGCAAGTCCCTAGCTTTTCCTTCCTAGATCCCTTGCAGAATATAGCTCTAACTAAACCACTTCTCTCTAGTTCTACTTCAGCCGTCTAGTCCAGGATTTCACACGCAGTGCTGTATTCTTTTAGCTTGCCTCACAGATGGATTCCTGGCTATTTTAAGGCTGTTGTCTTGTGCTTCGACTCTGCTACAGTTTTCAGGGGCTACTGGTTCTCCTGGAGATCCATTGTCCTGAGGGTTACTGGGTTTTCACTCTTGTGGGTATGCATCTGGGTTTGGAGTATTATAATTCTAGTTATTCTAGATATCTTGTCCTGCTGATATCTTGTCCCTTCTAGAACGTGTTTTGGGTAGGTGTATTTTCCTTGGTTTCTGTTGCTCTCCTTGGTTCGTAGGAGAGTGTGGTAGCTGTGTGTTGGTAATTAGGGAATTCTTCTGGGATTCTGCTAGGCCTGGCCACTGGGAGCTCCATTTAACATATCTTTCCACATATTGGAAAATGACATTTATGAGTCAGGGTGTGGTTGAGGGTGTCGACAGGAGGGAGGAAATCAGTTTTTCTTTTTTTAAAATCAGGGTTGTAGTCTTCTGGGAATAGGGGCTGAGGGTGGGAAGAATCTACAATAGATAGTCTGCTACAGAGCTGGGGGTGAGGCTGGGGAATTGGATTTGCAGGAGAGGAGAGAGAGTAAAGACCTGAATCTCACCTACCTCGTTTGCTAGCCTACTTGCTTCTCTCTCGGCTTGTCTTGTGAGTTCCCATCCCTGCTGGAGCTGGGAATAAGGAGGAAGAGTTGGAAGAGTTGATCTGCCTGATCTGTTAGAGATGGGGACGGAAGTGGGGGCCTGCAGCAGCTGATCTGCTACAGAACTGGGGGAAAGGCTGGGGGAGGAGGGGCAAAAGTAAAGACCTACAGTCTATCTGCTTCTCTGACCATATGTGGTCAGGGGGTTCCCAGGTAACGTGTATCCACAGATAAAGTGGTGAAAAAGTTGATCCTTCCTGAAGTCCTCCTGAATCTAGGTTGTGAATTTGTGGCCATTTCTTTTCTCCTTGATAGAGATTTACTTACCACCCAGGTTTGTCTGACCCAGTGGAAGGTTGGGGCCTGGGGCCATTCTGAGTGATGAGGGGTTGTAACCGCTGTGATACTCCCCTCACTGGTTCACTGCATTGCTGAGCTTTCATTCGCAGGTATTGATTTTCTCACAGGGAAATTCTGACCATTTCTTCCAAGGGGTTAGTTTTTTTCCTGGTTAAAGACTTCTCTGTTAACCCCCAAAGAATTTGAGTCTTTATTTACAGACTTCAAAAATCATGTGTCTGTGTCACATAACGGGCCCCTCAAGTTCAAAAGAGAAAGGAGCAGAATAAAATGAAAATAACATTTTATATTAACCATCAGGTTTTAATACAACTTACAGTACACCTGGTATTACAACTTATGAGATTTGGGAACAGTTGGTTACATGGGATTTTTTTTTTTTTGTGGCATTGCTATGTGGGCTGCAAATTCCAATGCATAAAGTTTCAGATTTTATTTACTATAGTTAATGAACCAAGCTTTTCCTGTATTTTGATGAGAATAGGATGAGTAGGAACATCATCTGTAATATGTTGGACAGTGTCTGGAAGAAGAAATGCCAGACAGAAAGTGTGGTCAGAGCTCAGGTATCTGAGCTCTGCGTCCAAGTCTGATTGGCCAAAGAATTATGTTTCTCCTGAAGGTGAAATAGGAAAGGGTTCTGGAAGCCTCTAGCTCCCATTTGGTTTACTAAGAGAAGAGATAAAATCCCTCATAAGCAAAATGACACAGGAGCCTTTCTGACTTCACAGAAAGCTCAAGGTAGGTTGCACCTGCCTGCCTGCCAATCGCTCTTGGGTGATGTGCTTTTGTGTTTCTAAGTGTAAAGCTGGGCTCCACCAGCCTTCTGATTGGTCTATAGAGGTTTCAAAATTCTAAGCATGGGTGTTATTCAGTTCCCAGGGACCTAGCCACATGCCACTTCTTTCTCTACTCTTTCTATCCCATTTCTTATATCTTGAACTTAGTTTTTATTAAAGCAATAGAAGCAGAAGTTTGGGATTCAAACAGTAAAAGGTTTATGATGAAAACTAACTGCAGCTAGGAATGTAGCTTAAAAAAAAAACATAGCGACTAGAGCAGTAGCTCTCAGCCTTCTTGATTCTGTGAGCCTTCCCATTGCTGCAACACTTTAATACAGTTCCTCATGTTGTAGTGGCCCCCAACCATAACATTATTTCATTGCTACTTCATAACTGCAATTTTGCTAATGTTATTAATTATAATGTAAATATATGACATGCAGGATATCTGATATGCAAACCACAAAGGGGTCATAACTCACAGATTCGGAACCACTGGAATAGAGAGAACATTCTAATCTTGTTCTTGTGTCATGTGGTCTTGGAGTACTGCTTATTGGCTAATCTTGGCCAGACATGGGAGCCTGGGCAATGTCTTCATCTCTGGACAGTGATGAAAGTAACCCAATAATCATCTATTCAGGATGTGTACGAGTTCTGTTGTGAAGGCAAATGGGGCAAACACTTTTTAAAAAGCACAAAGAAGGCGGCATATAATAGGCTCCAGACTATTTTTTCCTTTCCTATTCCATTTCCTTCACATGGTATTCAAATTCTGCTTTCCTAAAATTGAAATTTACCTATTGCACAAATGTTACTTATCTTAAGTAGCATTTTAATAAAAAGCAAGACTGATTCAAAGAGTTTTAGGTGTTTGAAATATTGGCCACTCTGTGAATAGGATTTGGTGACAGGTAGGTAGAGAAGAATGCTTCTCCATTTCTCAGAGTTCATACTAACACAGTTGCCTGTTCTACTTGGCAGGCCTTAAGGATTGAGGTCTTTCTTAAAGTGCTCAGGGTCCCTGTTACGTCTGCAAGAGGTCTGAGTGTGGTTCTTTTCTCAGGAAGGGATTAGAATCCTCATAAATCTTTATGTAAGCTGGGAAGTCTGGTTGCTTCAGACCACTGTCTTCCTGTGGTACAAAGGGTCCTAGTGATGTGTACAAGTTTCTTCACTCACTGGGTTTATCTGTAGTAACCTCCCCCTGTGCCTAAGGAATGAATGTCTCCTCCTAGAGCCTCTTGTTTCCCATCAGGAGTATAGATGATGCTACATGTTCTGATGGGTCTTCACTGGGTCGCTCTCTCCCTCTTTACCTGGCCCTTCAATGGATGGGAAGTTAATTCACAGATTCCTTGGAGAAACCATCAGGACCAAGGAAACAGGATGCTTTTCTACATTGGAACATGTGCCTCAATTCTCTCCTCTGAGGATGAACTTAGAAATGCTGAGTCAGAGATGTTGGTACCTGAGAGACATTTCTGGCCTCTTCAAAGGGCTGGCCAGCACAGTGTACCTGGGTGTCAAGCCCGGCTTGTCTTGTGGGTCCAGAACACAGAAAGGGAAGGTGGAAGGTGTAGCCACCTTTGAATGGTACCTACCCTCAGAAGCCCATGTGCGATGATGTTTTCTCAGTTTCTCCTCTCCATCCATCCATAATCCATTCCTTTTGGGTTCCACATTAAAATAAGAGTCATCAACCTTCTTTTAATGTGGCCCTTTGTGTTTCATTTCCTTTGTTGGTTAAAAAGGGCTTCCACCGAAACACTTTGCAAGGTTTCTATACAGTGCACACATTTTGAACATTTTGTTCCTATTAACATAAAATATTATTCTCATTTCCCTCTGTTAGGAGGAAAGTGGAAAAAAAAAGCATTATAAAAATTAAAACTCTCTCTTTGTTATGAAGGAGATATGAATGATTTATGAACATAATAAAGGGAAGTCTCTTTGGTCAACATTATGAATTTAAAAATAAGACTTCTTTTCAGATTTTTGAAATGATTTAGATGGATGTAGGCACAAAAATAACAAAGGGGACCAGAAAATAATGGAAATTCTCTCCCTCCCCCAGAGATGTGGTATGTTCTCTCACCTAGGGAACCCACAGAAAGTGGTCCTAAGTTAGATCAAGGAAATGCCACATTAAATAACCTAATTCCAGAAATGTCTCCAGCCTATCTGTTTGGACAGACACGTTGTGAAACTCCTTCTGCCATTTTGATAAATCTTTTTTTGAGCACTCATCACCAAATTTTACTAGGGAGAGGAAGGAAAAGTCCTTGGCCTCAGCTATTGCTGTACTTGAATGTGCCTCCCCAAATACACACTGTCAGAAACTTCATCTCTAAATTCCAATGCTACTGGCATTTGGAGGTCACACCATTGGAAGACAGGATAAGGTGAGGGCATGAGGCTGGGGCCCATAGACTGTCATTAGTAGACTTATGGAGAGAGTGACTAGAGTTAGCATGACTGTTTTGTCTTGTCCTGTTATGATCTCTGCCATGCTCTAATACAAAGGGAATGCACTCAACTGCAACCCATATGATAGTGGTTTTAGAATCTTTTATTTTCTAGGCCCCAGAACCATGCACCAAACAAAAGCCTCCTTAAAACAAAACAAGTTACTCACTTTTGAGTATTCAAGTAGGCAACAGAAAATGAGCCAAGACATCTATGTTTGGTGACTTACTCCCCATTATTATTTTTTCTTTTTTAAACTTTTTATTATATATATTTCTTTACTTACATTTCAAATGTTATTCCCCTTCCAAGTTTCCTGTCCATAAGCCCCCATCCACTCCCCTCCCACTCCCCCATACCGGTATTCCCCCTGTACATCCCCCTTATTGCCCACCCCCCATATTACCCTGCACTGGAGGTCCAACCTTGGCAGGACCAAGGGCTTCCCCTTCCACTGGTGCCCCAACAAGTCTATTCTCTGCTGCATATGCAATTGGAGCCCTGGGTCAGTCCGTGTATAGTCTTTTGGTAGTGTTTTGGTCCCTGGAAACTCTGGTTGGTTGGCATTGTTGTTCTTATGGGGTTGCCAGCTCCTTCAACTCTTTCAATCCTTCCTCTAATTCCCCCCAAAGGGGTCCTGTTCTCAGTTCAGTGGTTTGCTGCTACCATTGACCTCTGTATTGGATATGTCTCTTCTCCAGAACATACAAGATCTCCCTCTGCTGTGGCGCCATGTTTAGGCATCTCATGAGACTTTCCACCTCTATAGATTGACTGTTACACTTCCCGGCAATGGTCTCCATCTTCTGCAGAAAGAAGCTTCATTGACAAGGGGCAAGAGCTACACGTCCATGTAGATATTAAGGCAAGTATTTAGAATGCAGTTAGGAAGTGCACTGGTTTAGCAAAGTGGTGGTAGGTTCTCCTCTAAGATCCATGACTTTACCAGATCTAGGAAGTGGGGTAGTTTTCCTATTCTAAGCTTGACTTTCCTCTTGCTAAAAGACCCGTATGTCCAATTAGGTAGCTGTTGGCTAATGACAAGATAGGTGTGCCACTTTTAAATGTACTTTTTGGCATTTCTTGACATGTATATCTTGACATGCTGGTCATCGTTCTGCTTTATGGGTGTCCTATCTGGATGGAACCAGGTCTTGTGGCTGCTTTCTTCCCTCGGAAGCTTGAATAGCACCTTTTGGAACCACAAAAGGTAGACCTTGGGGAGAAGGCTTTCAGATAAGATCCATCTTGAGGTTATTTTTGGGAGTTTAATAATTTTATCTTCTTTCATTTTTTGAGAACTTTATCATGAGTACAGGACCTACGTCTCTTCCATTTCTCACTCTTCCATACTCCCCTCCAAATTCAAAATCTCTTCTTTAGTTATTGTTTTTGAGTGAATGTACACACACACACACACACACACACACACACACACACACACACACTCACACGCACACACATTTATACATACAACCTAGTAACCTAATGTACCCATTTGGCTTTTCTCATAAGTACATGTGTCCAGGGTTGACCACGTGTGATTGGACAAGTTATGTGGGAGTGGGTCTTCTCTCAGCAGCCATTGGCCACCTGTAGTTCTTCACGTAGGGATAGGGATGTGTGAAATTTCCTCTGTCCATCTTGGTTTTGTGACTATGCTAATTTTTAGGGCAGCCATATTGCTGTGAGTTCACAACTGCTGCTTCCCTGTTACATGTAGAAGACCTTGTCTCATGGCAGACATCCTGGCCATATGGCTCCTTCAGTCTTTCTATGCTCTCCCACAATTGTTGCTGAACCTTTGATGTAGGGGCTCCATTGGAGATGTATTTTGACTAATAATTTTTCAGTTTTTAAATTATATGTCTTCTATTCTTATCTATATAAACCCTCTGCCTTTTTTTTTATTAACTTGAATATTTCTTATATACATTTCGAGTGTTATTCCCTTTCCCGGTATCCGGGCAAACATCCCCCTCCCCCCTCCCCTTCCTTATGGGTGTTCCCCTCCCAACTCTGCCCCCATTGCCGCCCTCCCCCCAACAGTCTAGTTCACTGTGGGTTCAGTCTTAGCAGGACCCAGGGCTTCCCCTTCCACTGGTGCTCTTACTAGGATATTCATTGCTACCTATGGGGTCAGAGTCCAGGGTCAGTCCATGTATAGTCTTTAGGTAGTGGCTTAGTCCCTGGAAGCTCTGGTTGCTTGGCATTGTTGTACATATGGGGTCTCGAGCCCCTTCAAGCTCTTCCAGTTCTTTCTCTGATTCCTTCAACGGGGGTTCTATTCTCAGTTCAGTGGTTTGCTGCTGGCATTCGCCTCTGTATTTGCTGTATTCTGGCTGTGTCTCTCAGGAGTGATCTACATCCGGCTCCTGTCGGTCTGCACTTCTTTGCTTCATCCATCTTGTCTAATTGGGTGGCTGTATATGTATGGGCCACATGTGGGGCAGGCTCTGATGGGTGTTCCTTCAGTCTCTGTTTTAATCTTTGCTTCTCTCTTCCCTGCCAAGGGTATTCTTGTTCCCCTTTTAAAGAAGGAGTGAAACATTCACATTTTGATCATCCGTCTTGAGTTTCATTTGTTCTTGGCATCTAGGGTAATTCAAGCATTTGGGCTAATAGCCACTTATCAATGAATGCATACCATGTATGTCTTTCTGTGATTGGGTTAGCTCACTCAGAATGATATTTTCCAGTTCCAACCATTTGCCTACGAATTTCATAAAGCCGTTGTTTTTGATAGCTGAGTAATATTCCATTGTGTAGATGTACCACACATTTTCTGTATCCATTCCTCTGTTGAAGGGCATCTGGGTTCTTTCCAGCTTCTGGCTATTATAAATAAGGCTGCGATGAACATAGTGGAGCACATGTCTTTTTTATATGTTGGGGCATCTTTTGGGTATATGCCCAAAAGAGGTATAGCTGGATCCTCAGGCAGTTCAATGTCCAATTTTCTGAGGAACCTCCAGACTGATTTCCAGAATGGTTGTACCAGTCTGCAATCCCACCAACAATGGAGGAGTGTTCCTCTTTCTCCGCATCCTCGCCAGCAACTGCTGTCACCTGAGTTTTTGATCTTAGCCATTCTCACTGGTGTGAGGTGAAATCTCAGGGTTGTTTTGATTTGCATTTCCCTTATGACTAAAGATGTTGAACATTTCTTTAGGTGTTTCTCAGCCATTCGGCATTCCTCAGCTGTGAATTGTTTGTTTAGCTCTGAACCCCATTTTTTAATAGGGTTATTTGTCTCCCTGCGGTCTAACTTCTTGAGTTCTTTGTATATTTTGGATATAAGGCCTCTATCTGTTGTAGGATTGGTAAAGATCTTTTCCCAATCTGTTGGTTGCCGTTTTGTCCTAACCACAGTGTCCTTTGCCTTACAGAAGCTTTGCAGTTTTATGAGATCCCATTTGTTGATTCTTGATCTTAGAGCATAAGCCATTGGTGTTTTGTTCAGGAAATTTTTTCCAGTGCCCATGTGTTCCAGATGCTTCCCTAGTTTTTCATCTATTAGTTTGAATGTGTCTGGTTTGATGTGGAGGTCCTTGATCCACTTGGACTTAAGCTTTGTACAGGATGATAAGTATGGATCGATCTGCATTCTTCTACATATTGACCTCCAGTTGAACCAGCACCATTTGCTGAAAATGCTATCTTTTTTCCATTGGATGGTTTTGGCTCCTTTGTCAAAAATCAAGTGACCATAGGTGTGTGGGTTCATTTCTGGGTCTTCAATTCTATTCCATTGGTCTATCTGTCTGTCTCTGTACCAATACCATGCAGTTTTTATCACTATTGCTCTGTAATACTGCTTGAGTTCAGGGATAGTGATTCCCCCTTAAGTCCTTTTATTGTTGAGGATAGCTTTAGCTATCCTGGGTTTTTTGTTATTCCAGATGAATTTGCAAATTGTTCTGTCTAACTCTTTGAAGAATTGGATTGGTATTTTGATGGGGATTGCATTGAATCTGTAGATTGCTTTTGGTAAAATGGCCATTTTTACTATATTAATCCTGCCAATCCATGAGCATGGGAGATCTTTCCATCTTCTGAGGTCTTCTTCAATTTCTTTCCTCAGTGTCTTGAAGTTCTTATTGTACAGATCTTTTACTTGCTTGGTTAAAGTCACACCGAGGTACTTTATATTATTTGGGTCTATTATGAAGGGTGTCGTTTCCCTAATTTCTTTCTCGGCTTGTTTCTCTTTTGTGTAGAGGAAGGTTACTGATTTATTTGAGTTAATTTTATACCCAGCCACTTTGCTGAAGTTGTTTATCAGCTTTAGTAGTTCTCTGGTGGAACTTTTGTGATCGCTTAAATATACTATCATATCATCTGCAAATAGTGATATTTTGACTTCTTCTTTTCCGATCTGTATCCCCTTGACCTCCTTTTGTTGTCTGATTGCTCTGGCTAGAACTTCAAGAACTATATTGAATAAGTAGGGAGAGAGTGGGCAGCCTTGTCTAGTCCCTGATTTTAGTGGGATTGCTTCAAGTTTCTCTCCATTTAGTTTAATGTTAGCAACTGGTTTGCCGTATATGGCTTTTACTATGTTCAGGTATGGGCCTTGAATTCCTATTCTTTCCAGGACTTTTATCATGAAGGGGTGTTGAATTTTGTCAAATGCTTTCTCAGCATCTAATGAAATGATCATGTGGTTTTGTTCTTTCAGTTTGTTTATATAATGGATCGCGTTGATGGTTTTCCGTATATTAAACCATCCCTGCATGCCTGGGATGAAGCCTACTTGATCATGGTGGATGATTGTTTTGATGTGCTCTTGGATTCGGTTTGCCAGAATTTTATTGAGTATTTTTGCGTCGATATTCATAAGGGAAATTGGTCTGAAGTTCTCTTTCTTTGTTGGGTCTTTGTGTGGTTTAGGTATAAGAGTAATTGTGTCTTCATAGAAGGAATTCGGTAGTGCTCCATCTGTTTCAATTTTGTGGAATAGTTTGGATAATATTGGTATGAGGTCTTCTATGAAGGTTTGATAGAATTCTGCACTAAACCCGTCTGGACCTGGGCTCTTTTTGGTTGGGAGACCTTTAATGACTGCTTCTATTTCCTTAGGAGTTATGGGGTTGTTTAACTGGTTTATCTGTTCCTGATTTAACTTCCATACCTGGTATCTGCCTAGGAAATTGTCCATTTCCTGAAGATTTTCAAATTTTGTTGAATATAGGTTTTTATAGTAAGATCTGAGGATTTTTTGAATTTCCTCTGAATCTGTAGTTATGTCTCCCTTTTCATTTCTGATTTTGTTAATTTGTACACACTCTCTGTGTCCTCTGGTTAGTCTGGCTAAGGGTTTATCTATCTTGTTCATTTTCTCAAAGAACCAACTTTTGGTTCTGTTGATTCTTTCTATGGTCCTTTTTGTTTCTACTTGGTTGATTTCAGCTCTGAGTTTAATTATTTCCTGCCTTCTACTCCTCCTGGGTGTATTTGCTTCTTTTTGTTCTAGAGCTTTTAGGTGTGCTGTCAAGCTGCTGCCATATGCTCTTTCCTGTTTCTTTCTGCAGGCACTCAGCGCTATGAATTTTCCTCTTAGCACAGCTTTCATTGTGTCCCATAAGTTTGGGTATGTTGTACCTTCATTTTCATTAAATTCTAAAAAGTCTTTAATTTCTTTCTTTATTTCTTCCTTGACCAGGTTATCATTGAGTAGAGCATTGTTCAATTTCCACGTATATGTGGGCATTCTTCCCTTATTGTTATTGAAGACCAGTTTTAGGCCGTGGTGGTCTGATAGCACGCATGGGATTATTTCTATCTTTCTGTACCTGTTGAGGCCCGTTTTTGACCAATTATATGGTCAATTTTGGAGAAAGTACCATGAGGAGCTGAGAAGAAGGTATATCCTTTTGCTTTAGGATAGAATGTTCTATAAATATCTGTTAAGTCCATTTGGCTCATGACTTCTCTTAGTCTGTCTACGTCTCTGTTTAATTTCTGTTTCCATAATCTGTCCATTGATGAGAGTGGGGTGTTGAAATCTCCTACTATTATTGTATGAGGTGCAATGTGTGTTTTGAGCTTTAGTAAGGTTTCTTTTACGTATGTAGGTGCCCTTGTATTTGGGGCATAGATATTTAGGATTGAGAGTTCATCTTGGTTGATTTTTCCTTTGATGAATATGAAGTGTCCTTCCTTATCTTTTTTGATGACTTTTAGTTGAAAATTGATTTTATCTGATATTAGAATGGCAACTCCAGCTTGCTTCTTCCGACCATTTGCTTGGAAAGTTGTTTTCCAGCCTTTCACTCTGAGGTAGTGTTTGTCTTTGTCTCTGAGGTGTGTTTCCTGTAGGCAGCAGAATGCAGGGTCCTCGTTGCGTATCCAGTTTGTTAATCTATGTCTTTTTATTGGGGAGTTGAGGCCATTGATGTTGAGAGATATTAAGGAATAGTGATTATTGCTTCCTGTCGTATTCATATTTGGATGTGAGGTTATGTTTGTGTGCTTTTCTTCTCTTTGTTTTGTTGCCAAGACGATTAGTTTCTTGCTTCTTCTAGGGTATAGCTTGCCTCCTTATGTTGGGCTTTACCATTTACTATCCTTTGTAGTGCTGGATTTGTAGAAAGATATTGTGTAAATTTGTTTTTGTCATGGAATATCTTGGTTTCTCCATCTATGTTAATTGAGAGTTTTGCAGGATACAGTAACCTGGGCTGGCATTTGTGTTCTCTTAGGGTCTGTATGACATCTGTCCAGGATCTTCTGGCCTTCATAGTTTCTGGCGAAAAGTCTGGTGTGATTCTGATAGGTCTGCCTTTTTATGTTACTTGACCTTTTTCCCTTACTGCTTTTAATATTCTTTCTTTATTTTGTGCGTTTGGTATTTTGACTATTGTGTGATGGGAGGTGTTTCTTTTCTGGTCCAATCTATTTGGAGTTCTGTAGGCTTCTTGTATGTCTATGGGTATCTCTTTTTTTAGGTTAGGGAAGTTTTCTTCTATGATTTTGTTGAAGATATTTACTGGTCCTTTGAGCTGGGAGTCTTCACTCTCTTCTATACCTATTATCCTTAGGTTTGATCTTCTCATTGAGTCCTGGATTTCCTGTATGTTTTGGACCAGTAGCTTTTTCTGCTTTACATTATCTTTGACAGTTGAGTCAATGATTTCTATGGAATCTTCTGCTCCTGAGATTCTCTCTTCCATCTCCTGTATTCTGTTGGTGAAGCTTGTATCTACAGCTCCTTGTCTCTTCTTTTGGTTTTTTATATCCAGGGTTGTTTCCATGTGTTCTTTCTTGATTGCTTCTATTTCCATTTTTAATTCCTTCAACTGTTTGTTTGTGTTTTCCTGGAATTCTTTCAGGGATTTTTGTGACTCCTCTCTATGGGCTTCTACTTGTTTAATTATGTTTTCCTGGAATTCTTTCAGGGATTTTTGTGACTCCTCTCTATGGGCTTCTACTTGTTTAATTATGTTTTCCTGGAATTCTTTCAGGCATTTTTGTGATTCCTCTCTGTAGGCTTCTACTTGTTCTCTAAGGGAGTTCTTCAAGTCTTTCTTGAAGTCCTCCAGCATCATGATCAAATATGATTTTGAAACTAGATCTTGCTTTTCTGGTGTGTTTGGACATTCCATGTTTGTTTTGGTGGGAGAATTGGGCTCGGATGATGCCATGTAGTCTTGGTTTCTGTTGCTTGGGTTCCTGTGCTTGCCTCTCGCCATCAGATTATCTCTAGTGTTACTTTCTTCTGCTATTTCTGACAGTGGCTAGACTGCCCTATAAGCCTGTGTGTCAGGAGTGCTGTAGACCTGTTTTCCTGTTTTCTTTCCGCCAGTTATGGTGACAGAGTGTTCTGCTTTCGGGCGTGTAGTTTTCCCTCTCTACAGGTCTTCAGCTGTTCCTGTGGGCCTGTGTCTTGAGTTCACCAGACAGGTCACTTGCAGCAGAAAAGTTGGTCTTACCTGTGGTCCTGAGGCTCACGTTTGCTCACGGGGTGCTGCCCAAGAGCTCTCTGTGGCAGCAGCAACCAGGAAGATCTTTGCCGCAGTTTCAGGGAGCTTCAGTGCACCAGGGTTCCAGATGGCGTTTGGTGTTTTCCTCTGGCGTCCGAGATGTGTATGCAGAGTGCAGTCTCTTCTGGTTTCCCAGGCGTGTCTGCCTCTCTGAGGGTTTAGCTCTCCCTCCCACGGGATTTGGGTGCAGAGAACTGTTTATCCGGTCTGTTTCCTTCAGGTTCCGGAGGTGTCTCAGAAGCAGTGGTCCTGCTGCTCCTGGGCCCTCCCCCACGGGAACCCTGCCTTTTTTTAAATATCCATAATACTTTAGTTTCCAATTAATTTTATCTTATAATCCTTTTCAATTACCATTTTTCTTTTTATTGCTTTATTTAGGGTTTTCCCCAATTATTAAAGGATTTTGCTTCATTTTGTGGTCTTTTTAATGTTGAAAGCATATCTCAAATGTTGACCGTCAATTAATTATAAGATTATCAAAATTGATTTAAAAAGTGAAAGTATGACGAAAATGAGATGAGTTTATTTTTTATTTCATGTAGTTGTGTTTTTGTCCGTATGTATGTTTGTGCATCATGTGTATGCCTGGTGTTCATAGAGGCCAGAAGAGAACATCAGATCCCTCATAACTGAAAAAATAGATGGCCGTGAACTTCCATGTGGCTAGTAGAATTGAACTAGGGTCCCCTGCAAGAGCAGCCAGTTCTCGTAACCATTGAGCCACCTCTCCAGCTCCTGGGGTGGTGTATATTAGTCAGTAATGTTGAACCTAATGGGATTGGAATAACTTGGTTATGGAGATGGAAACTGTTTTGGTTTACAGTTTCAGTCTACGGTCACGGGTCTCATTGCTTTCGGATTTGTAACAAATAAGCAAATCATAATGCTTGGTTGAACAAGATTCTGAGAGAGAGAGAGAGAGAGAGAGAGAGAGAGAGAGAGAGAGAGAGAGGAGACTATGCAACCTACAACCCCCTTTTCCTGATTTAAGTATTCTTTACATTATCATGGAAGATTTCAACTGGTCTTGGAATTCTAAATTCTAGAAGCAGACATTTTATATAAGCTTCTATTTTCAACTTCTGACCTCTCTCTTCTCTGGATTTTGACCAAAGTCTTAACTATTTTCCATTTGACACCTTCTGAGAATAAGCTATTGATCGATTGATTGATTGACTTATGACTGTGTGCATATGTGTGCATGGGTTTGTGTTGTGTATGTGTGTGTCGTGTATGTGTGCATATGTGTGTATGTGTGTGTGTACATGTGTGTGAGTGTGTATTTCCTGGAATGGGCAAGAAGCCACTCCACAAAGAGACTGAACTGCTTCCTTCCTCTACGCTATGAGAATTTTAAATTCTTGTAACTCTTATGCTAAAATAGCTCAGAATATGATTTACATTGTAAGTAGGACCATCAAAGAATTAATTATGTTATAATGAGTAATTAAGATGGACCATAATTTAATATGACTAGTTCCTTATAGAACAGAATGTCTGGGCATAGACAGGGAGATATGAAGAGCAATTGACTCCTTGCAAGCCAAAGACAGGCCCACAGAAGAAGTAAACTCTACTGACACATTGGCCTTGGAATTTTAGTCCCCAGAATTATGGGATATTTAGATTTCCAAGAAGTCATTGCATTATCTTTCTGTTCTTGCAGCAAACAGCTGAGATAATCAATTTGGATATGGAGGTGGAGGTAGAGTTTATTTTGGCTTGTGGCTTCAGTTTAAGGTCACTGGCATCATTGCTTGTGTATGTGTAATAAGTCAGCGGATCATGGTGCTTAGTAACGCAGAAGAGAAAGATTCTGAGACACACATAAAACACACACACACACACACACACACACACACACTTGCAGAGAGAAAGAGAGAGACAGAGACAGAGATAGACACATAGAAAGAGACACGGGGCAGAGACAGAGACTGAAAATGAGGTAGGCGTTTGCTACCATGATACATACCACACTCTCTGAATGTTTTGTGTCACTATTCCATGTACAATTTTCCCTTCTTCCTTTTTCAGAGCATGCCCTCAATGACTTAAAAGATTTCAAATCTTAAATGTGTCTACCACCTTCCAGCAGTGCCAAGCAGCTGACTAAGTCTGTAAGACATGAGCCTTTGGGAGGAACATTATAGATCTAAAGTGCAGCCATCATCTAGTCAGCGTACCTCAGTATGGCATTTTTGACAAACTAATAAACTGCGGTTTGGGTCTTTAGCGTCACTCTTGATTTTCAGGAAATCTGCTGTCACCAGATTCTATAGCCATCAAAGGCTCCATTGCGTGAACTCTGTCTCCACAGCACTGTGGCTTCCTCGGATGCTCACTCCAGCTCTGCTTCTCTAATTGCTTTATTATGTTGTTCAAATTTGTTGAATTTGAAAAGATTCAAAGTCTTCTTCCCATTCTCTTTGTCTGCTAGGGTTTTATACTCTGAACAGTTCCTTTACTGCCCTCTTAATGTGTTTTCATGAGAGGGAGAAGTTATAGATGGGTTTTAACTGAAACCATTTTTTCTGCATTCCTTTTCCTTCAGCAATTGAAACCTTCGCCATGACAGATCTTTTAAAGCATTTCTGCTGTAAGTATTTGGCCTGAATGTGTTGCTTTTCAGCTCCAGAGAAGACATCTTTGCCTTGGTTTGTGGCAGGAATTAGAGCCACTACCATCTCCTTTACTAGGTGAATTTGGTTCTGGCTTTGGCAAGTAGAGGGCTCTGGAGGGACACTAGTGGGGAAAAGTCATCCCCATCCCTGCCCTCCCACATTCAATGACTATTAGAGTTTGGTGGGATAAGGTAATGTGTGTAGTCACAGTGACACAAAACATCCAGAGAGTATGGCAGGCATCACAGTAGCAAACTCCCACCTCATTTTCAGTATTACCCTAATAGAAATTGTTTCCCTGAACGATGACAATAGCCTCAGACAGTGTATATGTGAATATGCAAGGGCAGTCCCAGGCACCCGGCACATGCTGACTCCTGTTTTGATGTATTCTTTTAGACCTTAGTTGACAATCCCTTATACCCAGCCTTTCTATTCAAATTCCCTGTTCAAATTAACAGTATGGTTTCTGTCTCCTGTCTGGACTTCTGTCCTGTCTCCTGATCATTGCAATGGCACTTTAGACAAACTTGTGGCTTGCACGTTGGGCTAGGGGACAGCTGTTGCTCTCAATTTGACAACTCTGTGAGCAGTGATGAGGGAGGAAGCGACAGAGACACAATAAACACATTTCCAAATGACTACATTGATAAGCCCACAAACGCTGCAGGCCAAGATCTTCTCTGTAAGTAGAAGGACGTTAGGGAAAGCAATCAAAAGAAGTAGAGAAGACTAGGAAAGAACTCTCTCTCCTTATCAATTATAAATCATGCGGTTTACAGGACTTTCCTCTAGTTACCCACTGAGTAAAATGCTCAGATTTATTTTAGCACAATTTCCTCAAGATCTTTAGGTGAATTTGAGACTATAGAAAGATGCAGACTTTTTCTCCTTGGGTGCTATCTCCCCTTGATTCGGCATGCCTGTGTCTATCCATGGGAGCCTGTGTCAAGGGCTCTCTAGGGTGAGTCTGACTCACCCCTCCCCAAACTCTCTCCAGGCTGAGTGCACAGCAATTCATTAGCTTCCTGCTTTCTAAGTGCTTGTTGCATTCTTGACTCATCTCCCGGAGATTAGCCCCATCATCTTTATTGGAGATTTGGGTGTCTGCAAATTCTTTAGTGACACATTTACAGGCTGCTTTTCCTTTGTACTCACAGATGGCTAATCACAATCACACCACATATTTTACTAGCTGAATTCTCAGAGGGTAACCTCTTTTCCAGGGTTTCACCCCTCCCCATACATTGTCAATTCTTTGAATAGAGACTGTTATATATAAAAAAGTATGACAGGGGATGCTTTGGGATGCATCCCAATGTCATGGCTGTAGCACCTTCTGAGAACTAGAACTGTGCTAGGGTTGTTTCTGCCAAGTTCCCCACAGCCTCTAACTCCTGTGACAGGATGGGGAGGGAAGCACAGGGAAGGGACATGCTCACGGGCAGCCGTGATGTAAAAGCGTCAGCAGCTGGCAAAGCCTTTGCCCTCACTGCTCATCAATTTTCCTCTTCATTATGATACAAGCAGGGAAGGTTGAAGGGTCAAGTGTTCGAGGTGATGAGTGAAGATGGAATGGTAAGCAGAGGACGCCTTATTGCTGGTGTCAGATTTAAACCTCTACAGGGGAAAGGGGGGAGAGGGAAGACATTATTTTTGCCTTGCTCACTAAAGTCGAGAGTTTGAAGGGACCTGGATCACCAGATGAACAATTTCTACTGCCCTCTTCTCCACTTCAGGCCAACAAATACATTTTTACAGATAGACTACAGGGTCCACAAAACATCCCACAAGTATATACAAGGGGGGAGATTGTCCTTTCTCGATATAAAATAAACTTAGATCAGTCTGGAAAATGGGAAGTAAGCCTCGGAAATGGACTGTTTTCTAAGCCAGGACACTGATGTATTGACATGAGCAAAGAGAGAAAGCATTTAACAGAAAGAAGTTGGAGTAGCGATGCCTGTGTGGGCCTCCTCATTCTGCAAGGAATCTCCAGTTCGTCTCTCTGCCTCCCCTTCTCCACAGAGAAGAGCCAGGGCCATCAGCCACTAGCATCGTTACAACCTTCCTTCCCTTTATTTCCAACCCACTAAGTAAATGCCTGCTTCTAACCTTGTTCCCTGTGTGGATTCCATGCAGAGACAGTGGTTCCTGTCTCAAACATGCCTGCCTTATCTGTGAGACAGCTAGTTAAGCATGAGAAATGAATAAACTAGCAAAGGGGCTAAGGAACCAGTTGTCTGATTTGTTAGACCAGGGTGGGGATCAGCTAGATCCTCATGACATTTCTACATAACACTAAAATATTTCTGTGCTTCGTTTCTCTTATAACATGTATTCAGCAAACGATAGTAAAATCTTTATGTACTTTATCCTTCTTATCATAGCATGTGTTCAGCAAATTTCACTGCTTAGAAATGTCATTGCAGGAGGGACGGTATATAAACAGAAACCGTGAAGGAAGCAGACTACCACGATGATGAAACCACAATCTTTTTAAACTATAACTATGGTCTTGGGGGCTTTTAAGTGCTCATAGGCACAAGATTTTCAATCTCTGTGTCTGCGTGGTTTCACATAGAAATTGACAATGGCAGCTGGGTAGTGGCAGTGCAGGCCTTTAATCCCAGCACTTGGGAGATAGAAGCAGTCAGATCTTTTGTGAGTTTGAGACCAGCCTGATTAGAGTGAGTTCCAGTGAAACCCTGTGTCAACACAAACAAACAAACAAACAAAAACAAACAAACCAAACCAAAAAAAGTGATTAAAGACAGCCAAAGTATTTATGGAATAGAGTTGTGAGTGTAGAAATTATTCAGTGTGTAAAGTGTTTGGCAGGCAAGCATAAGAACCCAAGTTCTATCCCCAGGACCCTTATAAAAAAGCCAGGATTGAAAGCGCACATCCTGGTGCTAAGGAATCAGAGGCAGACAGATTCCTGGTGCTTATTGGCTTCTCAGTCTGACTAATCTGGAATCTTCTGGTTTAGTACTTCTCTTTTATGTGCACATATGGACACACACACACACACACACACACACACACACACACACAGAGAGAGAGAGAGAGAGAGAGAGAGAGAGAGATTTCAACAAATGTATTTTGAAAGCCTACTATATGCTAGTATAGTAAAAATAATACAAAAACAAACCATTGCATTTAATTTTGGATAGCAATAATTGAAATTAAACAAAGGGAAAGTAAGGACTGTATTAGCTTAGAGTGCTCTGTTAAATCTAGACAAAGCAATCAGATTTGGGGCAAGTGGCTTCTGAACTGAGACCCAAGTTAAAAAAAAAGACATTCACTTAAAACTTAGAGGAAGGGCTCTAGGTTTAGAAAGAAGCAAGGGGGAGAACAGAAATAGAATGGGTGTGGTACAAGGTGATCTCACAAGGGAGAGATTTGCAGGCTGATCCAGAGAGGCCACTTTGTGCTTACAGCAAGGGTCACTGGTCCAGGGTTGAGGTGAAATTGCAGCCTAAGGATGTGGGGGAGGGACTAGCCTGGAGTTCTCCACTGCACAAGATCAGGAGGATTGAAGTAGTAACTGGGCCAGGTGAGAGAGCACAGTTGGGTTCGATGGGTTCAGAAACAGTGGCGATAAACCCAAATGGATAGATACATCTGGGGAATCCAAACTGCTGGGACTTCTCTGTGGAACTGAATACGGCAAGAAAGAGCCAGAAAGTGACCATCGGGGGGCTTTTCTTCAATAAATACAAGGAATACTCATTTTACTTGATGAAGATGGGCAAGCTGAGATAAAGTGGAAGGATTTGTGCAACAATCGTAGTTGCCCATTGAACGTACTGAGTTTTAGATTTCTTGGTGACCTCTGCGTGCCATGTTCGCGTTTTCTATACAGTTTTATAATAAAAAAATGTAAATTGAGCTTTTATAATATTTGCACCATTCTAGGACTGACTGACAATATATTCTATATATTACTGGGACTGCTACCTCCTTGCAATTTTTTGTTATACATAAAAAAAACCCCACTTTATCTAGACACTTCCTGGTGACAAAGGACAGTAATCCTAGCTATTATAGAGGTCCATGCCAGAGGATCAGAAGTTTAAGGTTGCCTGGGCAACAAAGTAAGTTCAAAGACAGCCTGGTAACTTGGTGAGAGCCTGTCCTAAAGCAATCAAAACGAAACCCCCAATCAGACAACAGCAAGCAAAGCAAAACCAGCCAATCAGCCAAAATGACCACAATTCCATTCGGAATGCTATCCCAGTGGTGGAGCTGGGCCTAGAATTTCAACTAGTTTACTCACTTATTTCTGAAGAGTTTTGATTCTAATCTGAGCCCTCATCAGCCCTAAAATTCTTTCCACAATTAGAAAACTCTCAGGAAGCTGCGAGCCCAACAATGCCTTTGGATAAAAGCAGGATCTTGTTTTCATGCAAATGAGGTTTCATAAATAAAAAATGAGGGGGAGAAGTGGACTCGGTGCCAAGCTGTAGGAGAGTAGATTTTCCAAATTCCGACAGCTTTTTAAGGAATTGTTTTCCCATCTGCCTTTGCTAGGGTTCCTGGGGAAAGTACATCATAGGATCATGGCCGAAGAGTAGACTGTCAGCTATGGACTAATTATTTAGATGCACGTTATTGGGATCTTGTCTATCTGTATTCCTCAGCCTGAGAGATGAGAAGTAGCCAGGGAGCCATTAGTAATTGCTGAGAGACCAATACTACAAATCTGGAAGAAAACTGCACACAATGTCCCATAAACACCTCATTATTCACCCACGCCCTCTGAATCAGCATTCTGGACACACCATAGATAGCCTGTAAATTATACACTTGTAAATTACCCATTAATAACACCTGCCAATAGCAGTGCAGAAGGAGACAATACAATGCTGCGTTTCCTCTGCCTCAGACCCAAAGAAGCACATTTCCAGATTTTTTTGTTGTTGTTTTGTTTTTATTTTTCTGACATACCTGAAAAATTCAAATCAACCATGGACTTACTTGGTGGTACTTTGATGTTTGTTCTAGTTAATCTGGACTGATCTACTGATAGGAGAAACTGCATGCTAGGCACATGCCAGGAATCCTGCTAGACATTTGGGACTAGCGTGGCAAAAAGGACAGTCCATGCTAAAGGCACTGTATTAGATCTTTTATTTTTTTTTCTTGCTGTACTACGATATTGGAGGTTATGTAATTTATAGAGAAAAGAAATTTATTTTGATCATAGATTTGTGGGCACAAATACAAGACTGGCTGGCCTACTGGTTCAGTCTCTGATGAGTGAGTGGCCCACTGACTGGACTCTAAGGAGAATAGAATCATGGTTTTCCCGTCCAACTGGATAATGATGTCATGGGAAAATAATACATCATGAGATTAAAAAAATGGAGTTAAAGGGTGTAGGTCTCATTCTTAGATAACCAATTCTGCTGGGATCTAACTAGACTCCTTGCGAACTACATGATTGCCTTCCAAGGACTTTGTTCTCAATGGCTTAATTGCTTGGCAATTTCTTAAAAACTGATGGAGTTTTTTTTTTTCTCACCTCATTCCTCAGATCTTCCAAGAATCATTAATTTCTCTTTCCCTGTGTTAAATAAATCTCTTCTTGCTTGAGAAACACAGCCCAGAGCTTTTGTGAGTTATTACTCCTTCCCCCTATTCTTCACACTGCAGACCTTGAAGTAGCTTGAACAGTTAAGTCAAGATGCTTGGCTGTTCTGTCACAGCTAGCTTTTGTGGTGTTCGTTCAGATCTACAAGTCACACGGCACTTCCGTCTGATCACCACTTTCCCACTCTGCATCTTTGTTAATATGTCCAGTTTTCTCCCTTCCCTCTTTCACATGCCTAGCTCATGCTCATGCAGGAGATTTCATATGCTGTTCACCTAATGTGCACTACCCAGGGTTTCACAGGCTCATTCAGTCTTTCAGCAGGTCTCAATTTGGATGTCTATCTGCAGAAAGCCTTTTCTTGACTGCCCACCTAGTCATCATTCTCTTCCCATCTCTCTGCGTTGACTTCCTTCCTGGCTTGTATCATCTCCTGAGGTGCTTGTGTGGCATCTTCCTAGAATGTTTTCTCTATTCCAGGAGGGACTTGAGTCCTTGTGGCACATTCACACTCAGGTCTCATCATGACAGCACAATGAGGCTTCCCACATTCTTGTCTGGTGTGTGGAATTGGTAGGTATGAGAGATGGAAGGATGCTGGAGGTATGAGTCCTCAGGGTGGATGCTGTGATGGCGGTAGGAGGTGCATGCCGAGGCTGAAGACGACGACAGGTCTTGTTAGTCTTAGAAAAGGCATTTGATGTCTTTAAGATTTCAGTTTTCCACTTGTAAAGTGGTATTTTCTGTGTTTGACTCAGGGTTCATAAGGGTTGAGGAAACGTGGTCATAGATATGAGGAACTTATGAAAACCACAAAATGAACCTATGTACACATTTAACTTTAATGTGTCTGCAGAGACCAGGTTCTCGGAACTCAGAGAATGAAAAGCATATATTCTTTCCCCTCAAGGAATCTACTGTCTGTTATGGAATAGAAGCACAGAAAAAGCTATAAAAAATGTTTTATGAGACTCTTATTTCAAGCTCTCCCAGCCCTAGCATCTAACCTCCGGTTGTTTGTTATCAGAGGATGTGGACTCATTTTGTTTCTCTCTTGGGCTGCAACCTTTTCTAGTTTTACGTGGGGCTTCATATCTTCCAAGTGGCCTAGACATTCTCCATGTTCTTAGGAGGCATTTGGACTGGAAGAAGTTCTAGGATATACATACATACATACACACACACACACACACACACACACACACACACACACACACACGTATATACATTAATGTAGACCAAGTCCTGGGCCTGCCAACCCTGCAACTTGGCCTTCCTTCTAGGTGAGGTAGTGTCATAGTTTGTCAACTTGTTACAAACCCAAATATGCCTGGAATTGAGGAATCTCAGTTGAGAAATTGCCCACTACTGGATTGGCTTGTTGACATGCCTGTGGGGCATTTCTTAATTGCTAAGTTATTTAGAGAGACTCAGCCCACTTCAAGCCATATCGCCCCAATGCAGGTGAGCCTGGGTTGTATTTAAGGAGTTAGTTGAGCAAACCCCAGGGAGCAGTACAGTAAGCTGCGTCCCTCCATGGTTTGAGCTTCATTCCACCAGGTAAGAACCTTGTTTTCTTCTCTGGCTTCCTCACTGATATACTATAACCTGTAAGCTGGAGTAAGCCCTCTTTCCCCCCAAAGTTGCTTTTAATCATGCTATTTACCATAGCAACAGAGAAGAGCATTAGAAGAGAAATCGGTACCACAGACCGGGATATTGATGAATTGTCCATGTTGTTTTGAGGAGAATAGTGGAAGGAGTTTTGAGCTTTGGGCTGTGAAGGGTCCTTGAGTGATAAGAGCCTAGTGAACTGCTCTGGTTGCTTTGGAGACAGGAATGTTGGAAGAGGTGCAAATGATGGAGACCTGGCCTGTGAAGTTGTGAAGACAGAAGCAAAGACTGTCTCAGAGCTATTCATATTATGTTACAGATTATATATGTATGTGTGTGGAGATGAACCATTTGCTTTTCTTGGAGAATTGATGATAGCTATCTAAGGATAAGAATAATCTGTGGTTAGTAAGAGACCAGCAACACTGAAGTGAAATCTTTTGGGAAGTATTTCCTCAGGTCCAATAAATAGAAGCTGTGGTCAGATTAAGGCCATGGCTACGTGTTAATCTGGAAGCTGATCTTGGCAATGTTTAATGGTCTCTCAGGTTGTACTGGTTTGGGCAATATCAATGCTGTGTTGGTCATGGGAAGAATAAGAGGCTTTGTACCATGTGGAATGCTTGGAGTCCATGAAGAGAGGCTAGGAGAGGCCATTGGTGAAGGTAAAGCCTCAGTTGCAGTGAGGACCCCAGCAGAGTGAAGCTGCCAGGATTGCAGGATGACCATTAAGGATAATGGCGGTTGTGAAATGGAGTCTGCCTGAGCGACTCACCCCCTTGGTGTGTATTCGCTCGTCCCTGTGCATGCATGTGTGCTCTATGGGTGGCAGAGCTGGAGAACCTTGGAGTGGAAGGGGTGGGCTACCCTAGCCCCTTGCAGTCCAAAGGAGCATGAGTGACTCCCATATGCCAGGTTGAGCTGTGACATTGTTAGATTTGGGGTTTGTTTTGATCTGGTTGTAATTATTCTGTGGTTCTTCCATTTGGAAATTAGAAAGTGTCCAACTTATTTTGGATTTTATAGGGTCCCACAGTGAAGAGATTTTTGATGCCTAAAGACACTTTGGTTTTTTTTTTTTACTTATTTTTTGTTTCATTTAACTTTTTCTATATAGTGTATTTTGAACATGATTTTCCCTTCTCCTGAGCTTCCTCCCAGACTCTCCTCTGCATCTTACCCATTCACTTCATGACTGCCACCCCATCTCAAAAATCAAAACTAACAAACGAAAACTAAATAAAACAAAAACACCATAAAATGAAAGAAACAAAACAAAACAAAACAAAACAAAACATGGACGTTGGATTGCTTGCTTTTATACAATGACTCTTGACTATGGGACCTGCCCTGCAGTGTGATATACTCAGTGACACTCCATTGAGGACAACAGATTTTTCTTTTTCCAGCAGGTATAAATTACAAAGAGCCTCTTGATGAAAGGCCAAAGGTTGTGTCCACCTCCCCTTTTCTGTGCTAGGATTCCAACCTGTGCAGCTTGGGCATGTGCTACCACAGTGACTGCGAGTTTATTCATATGTGCACCCAAACTGTTGTGTCTGAAAGACTGTATCCTTGGAGTCATCCCCACCTCTGTTTCTTACACTCTTTCCACCTCCTCTTCTGTATAGATCCCTGAGCCTTGGGGGAGGGATTTGATGCAGATACCCCAGTTATGATTGGGTGCTCCAAAGTCTCTCGGTTTCTCCATATTGTCCAATTGTGTGTCTCTGAGTTAGTTCCCGTCTTCTGCTTCTCTGATGATGGATGAGCGAGGCACTTATCTCCGGATATAACAGTCTGTCTTTAGGAGGTATTGTATGGCTATGCTCCTTAGGCAGAATAATAGCAGTTGGGTTTCCCCCTAGGCCCACGACCTATCTAGTTTCAGGTTCTTGGTCACTTTGATGTGACCCTGAGTCCTCCTTCTGACTGGCTTTATTCATCTTTCTCCTTTGACAGCCTCACTCATTTCCACTCTTTTACAGCTTCCTTTCTTCGCTCAAGTTTGATCCGACACATCTTGAGGTTTTGCAAACTATTGTGATCCTTTGCACTCGAGAAGTGTGTTTTAGGTCTTTCTGACTCTCGGTGATAAGCCATGCTCCCAGAATTCCCTGTTGTAGCCCATAAATTTATCCATCCCTATGGTTCCTTTAGGTTTGGTCCCTGGTATTATGTCCATTTTCAGCTTGTTTTGACTGTGGACTTTCGGTTACTCGCCTTTGACCCTTTGCTGCCATGTACACACTTGGCATACAGGAGGACACTGTTGAAGGAGGTTGCTAGGTGGGCTGTGTGGTAAGGGTGGCTTCAAACCCATCTCTGCTGTTCATTGCCTATTACTGAGATGTTATGTAACCAGGATAAAGCATTCGCCTTCCGAACCATGGAGAAAAGAGGAGAATTGTGTCTCAAGGTCAGATTTCCAATATCAGAGTTTCTCAAAGCCCTTGTCCCTTTATCTTTACTGGATAGAGGAAGGTCTATTATTTACCCTGTTTTTGCGTCACCTCAAGATTGGAACCCGAGCTGATTTGAGTGAGAGGGTGGGATCTACGGTGACAGATGAAGAATAAATGGGCAGGAGTCGATGCAAACAAGAAAAAAAATTAAGGAATGCTTTTTCCCCCAAAGACTGACAACATACCCACTCAATAAAGCCGTTATTTATTGCCCAAAGCTGATTCTTTGGGATGATTACTCTGGCATATAGTCTACAAGTAATGGCAACTTAACAGAATTGGAAAACTTTAGGCAAGGGGACCTTGGAGAGTAATTGTTCTACTCAATCTTTCTGTAAGGGTGTTCCTGGTGGGGGTTGAGATGGTGCATGGCGGAAGAAGCCCTCTTGAAAATCATGGCTGTGTGACTGCCGTCCTGAAGCTGAGACCGCATCTCTGAGACCTGTATCTTAGACTTAGTGATGCCTGCTTCTCACCAGTTCTTTTTGTCCCCTTCTAACTCTACCTGACTGTTCATTTATTGGAGTGTTGTTCTCGAGTTTCTCTTTTAATGAATATGGTGTATGCGTTCCAAAGCACTCCTTCTATAATTAATAACAATAAAATCTGGTTACCTGTGGAGATCTGAGACATTGAAAAACTCCCAGGGAAGTTACAAGATGGCATCAGCAGGCTAGCCACAGTGCCATCTGCTTTCTGATTCCTTTGCCCAGACTGCACCTGTTTCCCAGAGACCCCACCTGCTTTGGGGGGGCTGCCTGCTCCTCATGCCTTCTCTTGATGCATTCTTTAAATAGGAAGAAAAGTTGCATCGCAGCCAGTGATGTCTCTCATTTAGGAAAGGTGGCATTTTGCTCAGGTTTCCTACTTCTTAATCTGTCTGCACACAGGTTGGAAAGGTTCCCCTTGTTTACATAGTAGGTCGAGAGAAGGCATTATACTGTGACAGATATCAGAGGCGTGCTCAGGATAGCCTTTCTTCTTTTCAGATGTGGACATTTCTGTGGTTGGTTCGGGATCTGCTACACATAGTAGAGGTACTTGTTAGGTGGCTCCAGGACTTCTGATCTGCACCTGGAGGAGAGATTCTCGGGTAACCATTGGGATGGGCTAAAGGAAAGAGCTTTTGCCAAACATAACATAACATAACATAACATAACATAACATAACATAACAACATCATTTGAACAGGACAACTTCAAGTTGTTTCCTTTGATACCTGTATTTCTGCTGTTTTTCATTTGTTGGTTGTTTTTGGAGTTGAGGACTGAATTTGGGGCCTTGCCTTGATAAGCAAACACTCTACCACTGAACTAAATCCCTAACCCCCTTCACTGTGATTTTTTTCAGGATCACAAACCATTTGATAGCTGGCTGCCTTTGTGTAGTCTAGTGGTTGAATCATGGGTCAAATAAATCTGCTTTCTAAATAATATACCTAGCACCAGGCATTCTGTTATAGAACAACCAAGCAGACTAAAGCACATAACATGTAAATGCTTATTTTTTTTCTTTCTCCATTTTAAGGGGTTTTAATTGTTGGTATCTGTGAGAAGAATAGATATTTTCTATATTTTCAACATGTCTACTCAAAATTTTCAAATATAAGCAGGCCTAAGAATAGTAGTAAAGAGATGACATATCTTGCTTTTATATAGTTCCACAAAATGAGAGTTCCACAGTTTTTCTAACTCTAGGGAGCCTACGTAGATAGAGTTCAGTTATAGACTTACCAATTTTGTCTTAGGATCTAGTGACCTATAGGGATAAATATTGCCTTTCTCCCTTCCTACAAATGCACAAAATGATGATATAGACTGGGGACAAACATACTCATAATTATTTACATCAAGAAATTTTTTGCATACAGTCTGTTGGAAGTAAATCTGTTCCAAGTGTACCCGGATGTCTGTCTGTCTGTCTGTCTGTCTGTCTGTCTATAATGAATTCATCCTACTTCAATCTTTCAGCTTAATCTATCATTCAGGCCACCGCCTCAAGGGGTCTACTGAATGGAGAGGAGAACTATAAAGCTGAAATGGTTCAGGGAAGCTGCAAACAGTGGAAGAAACAAAAACCTTTTCATTTATATCTGGTACACACTACTTTTTCTTAGCAATGACTATGCATCTCTTTTTCCTACTCCTTCAGAGAAAGAGAGTTTGTTTCTTTGGTAATGACACTCAAGACATGTATTAGCATTTGATGTCCTTGACCTTAAATACTTGACTTTTTCGTTCAGATTGCTATTGACTCAGTTTTATTTGTTGGCGACTCTTACCAACTAGAGGCTTGGCCTGATCACAATGCAAATACAGAACATCTTCCTTTTTGATTAAATTATCTTCGTTCGGATAAATAACTTAGTACAGGCTCACATCCAAGTAAAAGGGGCACTATGGTCTGAATGCTTATGTTAGAAGCTAGTGAGGATAAAGTGCTTTGGAATATGATTAGGTCATGAGGGCAGAGGTCTCATGATTGGAGTTAGTGACCCTGTGAAAGACAGCTATTGGAAGTTTGCTCATCTTTTGCCATAGGAGGACAGCTTTAATAGATGGGTCTCCATCAGATGCTGAGTCTACTAGAGTCTTCAACTTGGACTTGCTAGCCTCTGGATCTGTGAGAAATCAATTTCTGTTGGGTCTTAAGTTGAAGCTATTTTGTTACAGTAATCCAAGTGACTATAATAAGTCTTCCTGGCTTAGGATTTTCTTTGATCACCTGGGGAGCTTTTTGTACTTTTGCATAATACTGAAAGCTACCAGCTACTGTGTGGAGAACCGTTATTCCTGTTTCATTGGAAATAATCATTTTAGCTTTTATTCGCTGAACCTTCTCTACAAGCCATATGCTCTTATTAAAGCACAACATGCACTTATCAGATTTGGGTTGATCCTAAACACTCACAGTGGAAGATTCACCACAACCTCCTTCCTCAAGTTAAATTGACTCTTTTCCCAAGGCTGTGTTGTGTGCTCTGGGAGAAAGGAAAGTAACCAATCTGTTGGTCTATCTTCTTCCTGAGATTTATAAGGCATAATGAAGTTCACGAAAAAGGTAACACGGCCTCCATAAATCAAGGGCTGCGAATATTGTTACTGTTGCTGCTGTTGATGGTCATTTCTTGAAAGACTTGGATCTTAAATATGAGTGCTTTTGGAGGTGGCCAAGCCTACTTCTTGTCTCTCCACCCTGGAGACCTTCATTGTTGCTGCTTGATCAGCTACCTTATGATCCAGATGTTTTGCCTTTTCCACAGTGGTTTCCATGTAAGATTCTGCCACTTTGGGGCAGCATGTACTCTTAGGCAAAGTACCAACGTCATCTGAGTGACTTCTATTCAGTCCCCAGGCCTCCCATTCTAGGATAATCAATGTACTTGCCTGCAGTTGCTAGAATAACCTGGTAACTCAACTGATCATGGAGTGGTCAGGCACTTCACTGACTGTTACTTGGGAATGTTCACAGATGAGTACTTTTGGATGAGTGTTGATGTTTGAATTGGAAGAATCAGTAAAGCACACTGCTCTCTCTGTTTTGTGTGGACCTTGTATACTTGGCTGAAAGCGTGGAGAGGATAAAAAAAGGGGCTGGCTTCCTTTTGAGCAAAGTACTACTCTTTGAGTTGGACGCTGATGTTCTAGGCTTCAGTCTCAGTCCTAAACACTGGCTCTCCTGCTGAGCGCCATGTAGGAAGAATGCCAATGGCTTTAGAACTCATGGTATGTGGCCCAAAAGTTAGTATAGCTATGATTGGTTTGCCTTGGAGAGGCTTGACCAGGACTATGTGTTCTGAGAGCTTTATGGTGTTATGGAGTTTTGCTCTGCTTGCTGCCTTCACGTTCCTCTTACTCCAAGAATTTCATGAAAACTCCAAGGGGACTTCCAGCCCCTCTCTGGGCAGTATCTCTGGCACTCACAATAACAGCGCTTGATCTCTTTCAGGCATTGTTGCTGGAGCAGATTAATGATTCAATCAACACCCTAGGGAAGAACTTAGAAATGTAGATTGTAGAAATGTAGATGAAAGCATTTGAAAAAATAAAATTGTTAGTGAAGTTAGGTTGAGGTGTTTTTACTACTGGCTCTGATGTAAAACATATCTTAGGAAACAATATAAAGTTGAGAAAGGCAAACTCTTATTAGTTAAGCTAGGGACTTTAAGGTCAGAGAACAAGAACAATGACAACACTGGCTGACATGACTCTCACTGAGGTTGGACTGGTAATGATTGACTTTTTTTGTTCCCATTTTTGCACTCGGCTTCATGATATGATTTAATAAAAATTGCTGGTGAGTAGATATGCATGCTGAGGATTTAAAGTAGACATGGCTGATTTTATATAAAAGTTTAGGTTTGTGATTCTTTTAAGATTCTTATAAGATTACTCTTAAAGATAATAAAATAATTCATCTTTTCTTTGAAACTGCAAATTGCTGATGTCCAGTAAGAGAAAGTAGCTGAGAAAACTACCTTGCTCGCTCACAGTTTATTAATTGGTAACAGGTTGCTTAGTTACAAATTTACATGGGTTCTTGGGAATAATTTGTTTTCTTTACCTGTACCGTGTAATGTTTTTTGTAAAGATATTGGTGAAATACGGTTTTTCTCATAGTCATTCACTAGAATAAAATTAGAACATAATTACACTGTAATTTTATAATGCCTGAAAGATATTGCTGGGATGAATATGCTATGGGAGAAAAAAGGAAGTTGTTGTTGGAACCTTGTTCCATTCACCAACCGTGTGTGTGTGTGTGTGTGTGTGTGTGTGTGTGTGTGTGTGTGTGTGTGTGTGTAATGCTTGGATCCTGCTTACTAGAAATTTGCTTCAGCCATTCAATGTATGAATATGTGTTATGTCTCTCTATTTCTCTGTCTCCGCCTCTGTCTCTGTCTCTGCTTCTCCCTTTCCCTCTCCCTCTCCTTCCCCCATCTCCCTCCCTCTCCCCCATCTCTCTCTCTCTCTCTCTCTCTCTCTCTTTCTCTCTCTCTCTCTCTCTCTCTCTCTCTCTCTCTGTGTGTGTGTGTGTGTGTGTGTGTGTGTGTGTGTATCTCCTCTTTCTTGTCAGCCCCTAAGATTTAAAGCAACCAGGGTGCTTCACTGGCCACAGGGAGTGCCAGTCCGAGTGAATCAAACTCTGTTCCCTCATAGAAAAGTCTGCTGAGAAAGTTTTCTAATTGCCTACGCCACACCTCACTGCCTGCCTCAGTTTCCCCTCTGGATGTCAAAGCAGGTCTTTGACATCCATGACAATTTTTGACACTCTCCTTTGTTGTGACCAGGCAGTCTTGAGTTGGAATCATACCATCGTGATCCTTGGTTGTCAGTGCTTTAGAGATGGGAAGGCATGGATCTGTTGTTCTGGATCTCTCACTGCAGGCTCTGGAATGGGCCAGCCTACACGGTCCTAGCTAGTCGGCTAGCTGCTGAGACCAGATCTTTCTATACATACATCTGGTTTCTGTTTCTTTGAGAGACTAGACGTTGAAGGACAAAAGCTTATTCGAGGCCATTTCCCAGCAAATGGCAAACAAATATATGCATCACCTTTTACCCTAAATGAGAAGAGCCGTGTGTGTGTGTGTGTGTGTGTGTGTGTGTGTGTGTGTGTGTGTGTGTGATGAGTACAGTTTTCTAGAACCAGGATCTGCCTGAACTTTGATACAATGCTAAGTAATGGGTTTTTTTTGCCCCCATTTAGAAATCCTGTAAGAGTAGTGACAGCTCAGAGTTATAGCACTGTCAGTGCCTCATCGCTCACAAAGCTTATCGCTGATCCTACAATAATCTGCCAGCAAAGGGACTAATGTGATTGTTTTCTCTTTTAGATGAGGAAATGAAGGCCTTTGATGATTCAGCTCGCTTCCCTAAATGAAATCCCATAGTCGGGTTGGAGTAAGGTGGGAATTGGGAGGCTGGCTCCAAACCTATGCCCTGAACTCCTTGGTAGGCTGGTTTTGTGTTCATCTCGTTATGCAAGACTAGGCCACTGTCAGCTTCCAAGACAGTCTTAGGGGACACTGGCTCTGACATGTCCAAGATGTCTAATTTAGGATGGACTGTGTCACTCTCAAGTGCCTATTACCTCCTGGATATGGGCCCTTTTCTCTTCATCTTCTTCTGCTTCTCTAGCCTTTCTTCTGTTACTCATTGTTGTATGATGGGCTATTTTATTCCTTCCCCAAGCTTTCTGGAATAATGACTCAGAGTCAAAATATATATACAAATACCTAGGCCATATAGCTAAGTTCCTCCCCTGACTAGCTGATAATTTAAAATAACGCATTCATACTAATCTATATTCTGTCACTTGACTGGTTACCTCTGCCCACAAGCTATGTGCCTGTCCTCTTCACATTTTTCCCAGAAATCCTCTCATCATGTCTAGTTCTATCCCATAATTCTTTCTGCCTCCCAGATGTCCCACTCTCTATTCTTCCCTTTCTATAGGCCAGAAGTTTTTTAACTGGCAGATGATGTGTCATACAACACACAAGCTATCCCTTCTACAGCTCACAAGGCTGTTCTCTGCCATGCTTTGATAGCTTAGAACTCCACTCTGATGCCTCCACTTTGGCCTTATATCCTCTTAGTTAAAAGAAGAGACCTTCTAACAAATCCCTCTGTATTTACCACATAACTTGATCTTGAAAGGAGGAATGTGTACATTGTTGGTACTTGGAATCAATTACTCATTTAATATTTATTTTAGCTCTTTTCATTGCTATCATGTTAGTTTACCATAATAAGGATCTCTATCTTTTAAAAATATATGAGTATGTATGTATATATATATATATGTATGTACATGTGTGTGTGAGTATGGTATGAGGTTGGGTACTGTATGTGCATTTTTGCAAGTGTTTGTGTAGGTGGGTGGTGTGTGAGGTTGGGCCTTCTCTCTTTTCACTCCCCACCTTATCCCCTCTAGATGGGGTATCTCACTTAAGCTGGAACTAGACTGGTAGGTTGCACATCCCACTGATTCTCTTGTCTCTGCATCCCACCAGGCTACTGTTGCAGACATACAATTCCTAGCTTTTTATGTGGGTGCTGGAGATCCAAACTCAGGGAACTGGTGCTTGTATGACCAGCCATCTTTCCTGCTCCTGACTGTCTTTTACATTCATTGCTATTTCCTTAGCTTATAGAGAAATGAGCTTTCATAGATGTGAATAAACATCTCTAATGATCGTGACCTTTATTATTTTCTTTTGTAATATTTGGACAATATCATCAGCGTCTAGACTTGGAAGAACTAGGAACTTGGAGAACGTACACAGATAGCTCAGGGTTGGCATTCGGTAAACGGTAGCTGCTTTGGTGGTCACTGGCTACTGTTCTTTCTTTCTTGTGAAAGCATGAAGAAATGTTTCACTAACTACAATCCTAGCAGCAAAGTGGTCCCCAAAGCACTGCCTTGCTTGCCTTTAGCCTTGGGGAAAGTAAATCACATTTTCTATTTAAGGGATGTAACATCTCCACAAAAGAAACTTTATCTGTTTAGACCTATCCATCATTCTCTCCATGACTTTCAGCTCCCTCCCCGAGCAGGTGTTGGCTTTTACCATGGTTGTGATAACCTCCAATGTATTTCTGTCTGCCATGATGATTGATGTGCGGCTAACAGATCAACTAGGACTGCTGCTATTCCGTTCTGCCTGTGATATAACATGTGGCTGTCATGTAACCACTGAGAGGAAACTCAGGCAGAGCACTGCTTGGGCACAGTGGCAGGAACTGTTTTCTATGAACAGAGACACCCCCCCCCCCCCACTGTCTATGCCCTCCCTTTGCACTCTCTCGGGGGAGCTGACAGCATGCCCACCTACTTAGGGCCAAGGTGGTTTTCTGTTTTAATGCCCATTTCCCCTACATCCTTGAACTCTCATAAATCAAAATCCACCACAGCACATAGATCAGAAAGCTAGGGCTTCCTAGAGTCTATATGACTATCATAGAGGATTTAGGAAAGACTTTGAACACATTTTGTTAGTTAAAACAGTAGCACTTTGTTAGACTCTCCCTTCCCTCCCTAATTCATGCCATAATGAGAAATCTGTGGGGTCAGGGTCATTTGTGTCATCTCCAGCAGCGTCATGGAAAGAATCTAAAACTCTCTTATATTGATACTGCTGCTGCTAGGCCCTACTAGTTAGGACGCCTCACAGGTGCCCTGTCCCATTAATCACTTTAAATACAGATCTATTTAGTCTTCTAAGAATAATGAACTAAGAAGGTAGGTCGAAGACCTTCCTGGTAAGAAAACATGGAGGCTGTAGACAAAGAATCCCGAGTTTAACATTCAGAAAGTGCAAGGCAGGTGAAACATTTGTCTATAATTGTGTGAAGTTCAGCAGTTCAGCCTTTTTCTATAAGGTTCTATCCACATCCCCCCATCGCCTCATCCCTATAAATTAGGTTTGTGCCTTCTGAGGTCACAGGTGACAAGGAAATCTCACAGACTTAGCAGCACATCTGAAGTCACACGCAGTTGCTAAGTGGCAGACTGGAGATCTCAATCAAGATGTAGAATCATGATATGTCTGATTTCAACCTGCAATTAGGAACAGAAAGCTTCAAACAGGGTCAGTCTTGACTGGAAATGGCTGAACTAGTTCACCTTCTGGAAGTTTCTTCTCAAACCTTTGAGGGTCTCCCCCATTATTAATAAATGTAAGGGCCAATTTCCCCTACAGACCCTTTTGCCAAAGCCCCATGAAACAAAAATGATTGGACCATGCAATCCTTTCCCTTCATCATTAGTTCAGCTTCTAACATGGTCACCTTTATAGCCTATTGTATTAAAAGACCTGAACACTGGTTGACACTGTCAGAACATCCCACCGTGATATTACACAAATGGTTCCATGCAACCCTACTGGAGTGCTACGGAGACACAAATTTATACTTCTCACCATCTCAACCCATAATCGTAACCTAACATCCATTCAAATTAAAGTTCCGTAAGCCTTTACAGGACCAGGGGAAGAAAAGCTATGCTGCTTTTTACTGGCTGATTTATTGTTACATGACAATATTGGGTATATTAAAATTTAATATCGGTGCTGTCTTTCCACTGTAAGTCTTGTGCTGAGGAGCTCAGAAATTATTTCTTTTTAAAGGGGACATTTATTGCACTGTATAGGCAGGTATGTAATTCCTTCCTGTAAGAAATCCGAAGGATATTTTTTTTTCTTTCAGCATGTGAGGACTTTTGATTTGCACTTATTGTGTCGCCTGGGTGTAAAGGAAGGGTGATTTACCTCCTCCATCAGCGCAAATGATGCTCTGTTTGTTTCGGTGTTGTTTCCTAACACCCACTATCGACAGCCCCTCACAGTTTACTAGGCAGGGAATTCAGCCTTTTCCTGTAAATGTCAGGGAGAGTGAATGGCAAAATGGCTTTGAATTTTAGCCTAGTGTGCAAATGGGCCCCAGCCACATGGAAGGGATAAGACAAGGCTGGGGTGGGGGGAGAGTCATATCGCAATGCTCATTACTGGGAGCATACACTTAATTAATTTGGCATATACACAGTCATGTGCTCTTATTAACATTCCCCGGATGTAGCTATACTCAAGTAACCCTATGGTGAGATTTCTGTGTCAGGGATCTGACTCACTTGCTATTAGCCAAGATTGGCTTGCCTCCCTTTAAATGGATTCTACGGGGTCAGTCAATCCTCGAATGATGAAAACTCAGCCTAAGTTTGTTTATGATCATATGGGAGCCCCCAAGGAAACTAAGCCGCTTCTTCATTCCTGACCTGAGGGAAGCATGTACGAGTATGAATGTTCATGGCTGTCCTAAGCAAAACACAAGCAATATGGACTGTAGCATTAAGTGTATGTTGTTATGCATGCATTTTAAAATAGATATATCAGCAAAATCATATCAACTTCTATTGATATTTGAAGACCCTATAAATAAAAAACACCCAAGGCACTTAAGTTCCCTCCTTTAGAAAAAGTCTCATAGTTAAATATGGTTATGGACTTCTCTGCTTTTAGCCATTTTTTAAATGACTATAGCGGCTAAAAATCCTCATGAATCTCACATTCTACCCAGCTAGCGTTTTCTTAACAACCATATGGCAAAGTCAGAGTTAGACTGAAAACTGCAGCCTTGCGTCTTGGATCGCCATGCCCTTCTCCTAACCCTGGGATGCTGGGCAGCCCATTGGACACCAGATCACAGGGAACTAAAGGTTCCCAGGATGCCTTTCTTTCCTTCCTAATGACACTCGGCATTGCAGGGCAGAAAGCAGCCTTTGGAAAGGAGCATGCATTCCCAATTTCAAGTTCAATTTAATTCCAGAGAATCAAACTGCCTTCTCATTTAAAATAAGGTACACATGGTCAGTCACCTGTGCTCCTGCTAAGTGCCAAACCATCCTTATTTATTCAGGCCCCCAGACCTTTTCCTCTTTTTTTTTTTAAGATAAACGCTTGCATTTGTCGCTCTACCTTGGCGTAGCTTCAAAGTGGCCAGCATCTTTCTCACCAATCAGGAGCTCAACTTCAGACCATTGGCTTCCAAGCTTCTGCATCTTTGGTCACTCACTGACCCTGCTGTTTGTAAAAGTTACAGGCACAGCGTGCAGAAATATGATTGTGTCTAGTTTCCTTGAGCTATAGAATTTTTAGGGTGAGATTGTAGCTTCAAGACCTGAGGATCCTTGACCAAGTGATTCTGATTAGCTTTCTTGATTATCTTGTCCAGATCTTGTCGGGTGGAGAAGGAGAGTCTTGCAGACTCTGATGCAGCATCAGGAAAGTCAGTTGCAGAAGAAGGGGCTTTCCGGGCACTGCTGTAATAGCTTCCTGTTTGTCATAGCAACAGGGGTGAAGGCTCGTCCACAGGGCAGTTCATTATCACTCACTTCAGACCTTCCTATTTACTCCAAGAATCCAATTTTAACCACACTTGGTTGGTAAATAGCAGCGCCTTTAGCAGAGTAATGCCAAATGGCCCAGCTGAATTTACTCAAACTCCCCTGATTAATTCACTGACTATCCAATCACAGACATCATGGCCACTTCCACAGTGTTTTTAATTTTAGTTTCACCATCTGCATTCTCCATACTTTCTCTGAGCA
Organism: Rattus norvegicus; assembly: GCF_021556685.1. Lineage (NCBI taxonomy): Eukaryota > Metazoa > Chordata > Mammalia > Rodentia > Muridae > Rattus > Rattus norvegicus. Next base: position 123,350,590 of record NC_141539.1, on the reverse strand, counting down.
CATGCACAGACTCTTGACCTAACTCTAGTTTGGCTAGATTCCTCCTCCATTGTCTCCTTCTCCAACCTTCCCCCTTCCCCTCCACGTCTTCTTTTCCCCCTTTTTCCCCCTCCCCGTTCCCTCCTCTACTTTCTCCCCCTTCTTTTGGAGAGTTGTTGCATTCAGTGATCAGCAAACTCCCAACTAAAGAAGTAATCATCTTTGGCTTGAGTCTGTGACATCCTGAAACACACAAAGGCTGTCTGGATATTCTTGTTCATCGTCTCTCGTGGTTATCCAGTGTTGCAAATGAATATAATAAATATGAACAGGGCCAGTCGGACAAATAGATTTGAGAGAATAGTTAGGGACTTGCAATTTTCTAGGATCAACTAGCACTCCCTCCTCTGATGATGGAGTTAGGCGCTGGATTCCTTGTCTGTGGAATTACTCTCAAAAACTGAGCAATCTTGTGGCAAAGTCTGACGGATGGTCTGTTGGTTTGCATAGGAATAGGATCAGCATAGGACTGAGAAAAGTCTTCTTAGGATGGTGTCCTGCTCTTGATAGACAGGTAACATAGTTATGTGTGAGATAACCATTTGTTGCTGTTAATATAGAAGAATTTCTCTTTTTTTTCTTTTGCAAATAAGAAGCTTATTTCCTCTTTCTATCTCTGCTCATGTTATCTTTTCTTCCTTCCTTCCTTCCTCCCTCCCTCCCTTCCTTCCTTCCTTCCTTCCTTCCTTCCTTCCTTCCTTCCTTCCTTCCTTCAAGACAAGCCCTCACAATATAACTCAAGTTGGTCTGAAACTCAGAAATCTTCCTGATCTCTGCTTCCTGAGTGCTGAGATAAAAAGTGTAGACACCACACCTAGCTCACATTAGTGATCTGAAAACATGAAGTGTATGGTAATGGTCAATTCAGATGTGATTTACTCCTAAATTTGGATCAACTCCACTGAATTCACTGTGAAATGAATATCTGAACACACACACTCAGTGACATATCATAAACAAACATATATTTTCTAACCCTTCCATTTCATTTTACCCAAATTTTCCAATCATTGTCAGAGAAAATGAGCCCCCCTCTAAAACACTGATGGATTTTAACTGACAGTTCATTGTCATGTCTGTGAAAACCAAATGAGACTGGTATTAACTGACTCAACTGACTCACCTCCACCAGCAACAATGAAGTAACAATTATTGGAGTAACAGTGGTGTCTGCTGACCATCCTATATTATCTTCTGTCCTTTAATCATGAAGGGAGGATCAAGGTACAGGCAGCTGGAATGGCAATCTCAGTTGCAAACTGAATCTTAACTATTCCTTAGATAACTGCGCTCTCAATCTGTGAATTGAGACCCCCTTGGGGGGGGGTCACATGTCAGATACCCTGCATATCGAATACTTATATTATGATTCCTAACAGTAGCAAAATTACAGTTGTAAAGTAGCAATGAAATAATTTTATAGTTGGGGGTTACCCCAACATGAGGGACTGTATTAAAGGGTCATAGCGTAGGGAGGTTGAGAACCATGGCCCTAATAGTAGCATAATTCCAGGAGAATATCTTTGTTTTTTTCAACTTTCATGTCAATCTAAGCTCAGAAAAGTCAAGCAAATAACAGAATTTCTTCCAGATTTTTGGTTTGAAAAATCTCAAATTAAATTATTCAGCAATTAAAGGAAAAGTTGTCCACTGGATGGCAGACACATTTTCATATGTTTTTAAATTAAAAGCTAGTTACATCATCATCATCTTTCCCTTTCCTCCCTCAAGCTTCTCCTAAGTACCCTCCCTCTAACTCCTGTGTCCTCCCTCACCCTCAAATCGAGAGCCTCTTCTACACACACACACACACACACACACACACACACACACACACACACACAGAGAGAGAGAGAGAGAGAGAGAGAGAGAGAGAGAGAGAGAGAGAGAGAGAGAGAGAGATGGAAATACAACTTGTTAAGTTTACTTTTACTGTTTGTGGTTGCAGGGCTGTCCGCCTTGTATGGAAACCAGTCATGGTGCTCATTCTTGGTAGAGGCTAATTCTCCCTCTTGCTCGGCAGTCACCGCTTTGTAGCTTTCAGTCCAAGGGGTTTTACCCTGTGAGATTTCCCTACCTTTTCATTAGCGTGCGTGTCTACTAGTCTTGCCACTTTTTCTTTACTTCTTGTTTATGCAGTCATTTCTTTTTTTTTTTTTTTATTAACTTGAGTATTTCTTATTTACATTTCGAGTGTTATTCCCTTTCCCGGTTTCCTGGCAAACATCCCCCTAACCCCTCCCACTCCTCTTCTTTATGGGTGTTCCCCTCCCCATCCTCCCCCCATTGCCGCCCTCCCCACAACGTTCACTGGGGGTTCAGTCTTAGCAGGACCCAGGGCTTCCCCTTCCACTGGTGATCTTACTAGGATATTCAATGCTACCTATGAGGTCAGAGTCCAGGGTCAGTCCATGTATAGTCTTTAGGTAGTGGCTTAGTCCCTGGAAGCTCTGGTTGCTTGGCATTGTTGTTCATATGGGGTCTCGAGCCCCTTCAAGCTCTTCCAGTTCTTTCTCTGATTCCTTCAACGGGGGTCCTGTTCTCAGTTCAGTGGTCTGCTGCTGCATTCACCTCTGTATTTGCTGCTTTCTGGCTGTGTCTCTCAGGAGAGATCCACATCCGGCTCCCTTCTGCCTGCACTTCCCTATGCAGTCATTTCTATGAGAGACTTTCTTTCCTCCCTACCTCCCTTTCTCCCTCTTCCTTTCCCTCCCTTCCTCTTTCCTTCCCTCCCTCCCTCCCTCCCTCCCTCCCTCCCTCCCTTCCTTCCTCCCTTCCTTCCTTCCTTCCTTCCTCCCTCCCTCCTTCCCCCCTCTCTTTCTTTCTTTCTTTTCTTTCTTTCTTTCTTTCTTTCTTTCTTTCTTTCTTTCTTTCTTTCTTTCTTTCCTTTCTCTCTTTCCTTTCTCTCTCTCTCTCTCTCTCTCTCTCTCTCTCTCTCTCTCTTTCTTTTTTTCTTAGAGAACTCCCTACTTTTCTGGTTCTTACAGTATTCCTACCCTCTACCTTGTTGTTCTTTGAGCCACAAATGCAGGATCTATGATATAAATGTCTACCTTAGGGCTGTGCTACCCGTGATCCATTGATCTTTCCATTGTGTCCAATTTTGATTTTCTGTGGTAGTCTCTGTTTGCTGTAGAGAAAAGCTCTTTGATCAGGGATGGTAGTTGCCTATAGGTGGATATAAAGTTGAGATTTAGAATGTAGTGGGGGATTGTGCTGAACCAGGGACGTGGTAATTGTGCATTCTTTTCTCAGCCATGAACTCACTAGCCACAGGTACCCGGCTTGGTTTCCAGGCATGATTTCCTTTCTGCTGAGTAGGTCGTAAGTTCAATTAGACAGTTGTTGGTTATCATCCACATGTGCGTGCTACTTCCCGAACCTTTGTAGATGTGTTGCTAGGCTGGCTTTTTCTGTAGTTCATAGATGCTGTATCTGAGTGGGATATTCATTGCTTACCTCCTCTGGCAGCTTATGTAGTACTTTCTGAGGCCAGGGAAGCTAGACTTCAGGAAGCAGTCTTTAGAGTCAGATCTACTTCAAATCATCTGATTCCTGTATTCAAAGTATGCAGTGTCTTTTTTTTATTGAATATTTTCTTTATTTACATTTCAATTGTTATCCTCTCTCCAGGTTTCCCCTCCTGAAACCCCCTATCCCAACCCCATCCCCCGCTTCTATGAGATGCTCTCCCACCCATTCCCTCTGGCCTCCCTACTCTGGCATTCCTCTACACTGGTACATCAAGCCTTCACAGGACCAAGGACCTCTCCTCCCATTGATGCTGACAAGGCCATTCTCTGATACATATGCAGCTAGAGCCACAGGCTGCTCCATGTGTACGCTTCGGTTGGTGGTTCAGTTCCTGGGAGTATGCAGTGTCTTTGACAATGGGGGCTTAGGGGTTGGGGATTTAGCTCAGTGGTAGAGCACTTGCCTAGCAAGCGCAAGGCCCTGGGTTCGGTCCCCAGCTCCGAAAAAAAGAAAAAAAAAACAAAAACAAAACAAACAAAACAAAAAAAAAACAATGGGGGCTTACCTTCAACCTCTGAGAGGCAACTGAGAGTGGTAACTGTAGTCTTTATTGTTTGTGGGTTGATCACACTATCCTGACTGGCCATTTGAAAGATTACTTATCACCAGGCAAAATTATTACACACCATAGAGGAGCTAATAGTCAGAGAAGTTCTGCCCGTGCTTGTCCTAATTTCTGCCTACATCATACATATGTATGATACTGAAAGGGAGCAGTAATTGAGAACAGACTGTAGGAAGTACAGTGAAGAAAATAAAACTGAGAGTTGCAAGATGAGTAACAGGAAGGAGATCGTTGCCCTCATTTGTAATGAGAGACCATTCTGGAAAGCCCAGAAACTAAAATGCATAGTGCTTTAGACCCACCCATCTTCCTGTAATCTACTTTGATAAAGGGTGCCACCATTTAGCCCATAATATATCCAGGATCCAGTGTGTGTGTTTGAACGTTCCTTCCACTTTACAACGACCCCCTAAGATCTTACTCCTTTCTCTTCTCCTTTCTATTCACTTCCTGTAGGATTCTCTGGCTTTGGTCCATCTGTTGCTTCACTTAGAACTCTTGGCTGCAGTCATGTTTGAAACTATGAAGAATTTTAAAGGAGTAATCTAGGTAATTTTCTCTTGTACACCACATGCTAGGGCTGCTTAAATTATGGACTGAGCATTGTTGAAGAAATAAATAGGAAGATCTTGCCACTGGCATGCTGCCATCTCTAGGCAGGTGGGCCTGGGCTATATAAATTGTAGCTGAGCAAGGGAGAGGGAGCAAGGTAGTAAGCAGCATTCCTCTGTGTCTTCTATTCCTCTGTGTCCTGAATCCAGGATCTTGCCTTGAGTTCCCTCCTTGACATACATCAAGCAGGCTATAACCTGGAAGCAAAAATAAGCCTTTCCTCTTCCAAGATTATTTTGGTCAGTGTTTTATTATAGCAGTAGAGAAAGGAACTAGGCCGGATGGTTGCATGATGTTAGCCTTGCTATCAATAGTCTTCAATAGACATCCAAGGATGTAAAAGCCATCATCTTGACTTCTATTAGACTCAGGTGCACAGTAATAGTAGGTGTGGGTTCCATCTGGGTACCAGTCTTTAATATTTGATGGAGTGGAGTGTCCTCATTTAATATAGCCAACTCGGAGGGATTTTAAATGAGAATTTTCCACATTTACATTCCCACGAAGGGCTGTGTCAGGGCTGTTACCATCCTGCTTGTTCTGTTTATTCAGCATGAATGTCTGAAACATGCTGTTGTTCTGCTGGCTTTTATCAGATATGCGGTCCCACGGTCCCACAGGGAATATCTTCATTATTAACATAATAAGAAGGAAGCCGGCTGCTTGTGAAAACAGCATATTTTCAGAAGTTGGCCTGTGTTACAGACTGCCTGCTAATTAGAACCCAGCTACCAATGGCAGGGTATCAGAGGACAAAGCAATATACATGAATACAGCAGAGTGTTGTGACAGCAGCTGGGTAGCCTGCTCAATTCAGAGTTTTCTAGCAAAATAAGAGATACCAGGGAGGTGGGACCTAACAAACAAGGAACCTCCTATTCATGGGTTATATATTTGTGTTCAGCCCTGAATGGAGACTATGCTGTGACTATCTGTTCATGAATGAAGCCTGAGGTACACCCCCCTCAGCCGTCTCAAAGAGGCCAGGAAAGGGCTGTGAGAAGAAAAAGAATTCTTTTTTTTCTGGATTATCCTTAAGATTTTCATACCAGGGATTGAAAACCATGATGTATAACACTACAAAGGCTCACATAGTTCCCAGGTGTATAAATGAACAGGATTAGCCTGCTTCTCATCCATACTTGATTCTGCTTTTCACTCCAGAGATAAACACATGTATCAGGGTTGGCGGGCTAGATGCCCTCTACCCACAAACACAGATGAGATGATTCTTTCTAAAACTGTGCCTGAATAGGATCACACTGTCTATATAGCTTTCTTCATGTGCTGTTTCTTGAACGATCTCTCCCTGTCATGAAATGGTGTCCACGAATTCCCTAAATATGTCCTTATCCCTGGAGCCCATGGATGCTAGCTGATAGGTCAAAGGCACTTTGTAGGTGTGATTAAATTGAGATGGGGTGTGTGGGTGAACTCCAGGGAGCTGCAGTAGTCATTATACAAAAAACACAGGAGAAACTGAAACTGATGTGAGGGAGAGAAGAAATGTGACCACAGAATTGGAGACTATAATGATGTGGCCAGAAGCTAGGGAGTATCAACAACCACTAGAAGCTAATAGAAAACTGAATATGTGGGGCTAAAGTCGAGAAAAGCCTAGAGTCAAGTGGCTAAGCTTGGTGGTTATCTTTATGTCTGGGAAGAGAAAACTTCAGTGGAAGGAATCCTCCTCTGAACTGGCCTGAGGACATGTGTATGGGGCATTTTTCTTTATTGCTCATTGATAGAGGATGGTCTTGCCCACTGTGGGCAGAGCCACTCCTGGACATGGAGCCCTCAGTGGTACAGGGCAGGTAGCTGAGCAAGCCAGAGAATGCAAGCCAGTAAGCGGCATTCCTTTGTGGTCTCTACTTTAGTTCTCTCCCTTGAGTTCTGACCTTTGTTTCCCAGGATGATGAAATAGAACCACAAGCTGAAGTAATTAATGCCTTTCCTCTCCTCTTTGCTTTTGGTTTGTCTTTTATCCCAGCAAGAAAAAAACAAACTAGAACAGTCATCTAGGTGACGTAAGCTTTCCCTGAATCAGTAACATTCTATTTCAAGGCTTGGTAAACTATGGCCTATGAGCCAAATCAGACCTGGTGTCTGCTTCTGTACAGCAGACGTGCTGAAAGTGGTGAAGTAGTGAGCATTGTAATTTGCCTGATTGGAGAGAGCTCTGCGTTTGAATCCTAATTAAGTAAAATGCTCTCTCCAAATAGAAGAATTCCATTCTCTTCCTAATAGACCTGTATTACAAATATTTCAGCTAAAGATTATTATCACCCCAGTTGGTGTCCATTGTTGGCTAAATGTAGTTAGATTTCTACAATAGCTCTCTAAATATGTACGCTTAGTATTCACAATAAGCAACAATACAAGGTAGTGTGTATACATGGACCACTGGTGAACATTTTTATGCATTTACATAGGCATGTGTGTGTGTGTGTGTGTGTGTGTGTGTGTGTGTGTGTGTGGTGCACACGCATGAATATTGTAGCATGCCTCTGGGGGCCAAAGGACAACTTTCAGTAGTTGGATCTTTTCTTCTCCCATTGAACCCAGATGACCCATCTTGATGGCAAGCACTTCTATCCATGTAGTCATCTTCCTGGCCCCACCTTTTCTTTTTGGATGCACATGTCTTTCCAGTAGAGGGAGCCAATGGGAGAATAACTAGTGTTAATGGGGCTACAGGAATTCTTCAACTAGCTGTTCTGCATTGTGCCTTTGAGTAACCAGAAGGAAAAGATAAGAAAACTGGGGATTCTTACATCGCTTAGTAGCTTTGGGAACTACTCTATCTACTATCAATTCCAGTTTGCTGAATCAACAAATTGCTTAGAGTGCGCAGGCCCATTTTTGGAGAGGGTTTTAAATCAGGGACAAGAGCCATTTGAATCTGAACCTGTTTGATGATTCTGGGTCAATTTTAAGGGCAACCTAACTTTTCATTGTGTAATTCCACTTCAGTGAACTTGCTAGGATAAGACTTACCCTCTAAACTAAGAGGGCACATGAATTCTTTTCTGAAGGAGAGAGAATCTTAGCATTTCCTCAAAGCCTTGAGCTAAAACAAGTGCTGTGCATGTTTAGAAATTGATAGAGTTAATACCTCACACATGTATAGCTGTGATCTTTCTGAAACATCTATATGATTATAGATACCTTGTTCTGTTGGCATAGGAAGGGTTAAAATTTTAGATCCTATAGAAATCTAAATAAATGATTCTAAATTTTTGCTTGACTTAGGATAATATCCATTAAGATATGAAAAGATCCTCACCAATTGCAGAGCACTAGACTAAACTTGATAATTCGGCATACCAGCACTTTGACACCGTGATTTCGCCAGTGAAATTGGTATAACAAGGCTGCCTATAGGCTGCCTATAGCCCAAAGGCAATAGTTCATGTATGTTATTTAATGTCCTTACTAATTCAAACTGTTTCCTAGAAACAGATTATTGCTCTTATTTCTTTAAGATTCCAGTTGATAGACTTAGTATTTTTTATGCTGTTGTTGGGGTAAATCATCAGTGTGTATACATGGACCACACTACCTCTGGTGACCCTAAGGCCCTTGTCATTTTTAACCCAAGCATTTTATCAGGGCTTGGGAACTCTGACATTTCACTGAAATTCTGTTCTCATTCAGTATGTAGATGCTCTGTTGCTGTGGTCTCCCAAAAGAATCAGAATCTGGCTGCCTCCCTTCTCTGTTTATAGCAGTTCACACATAAAGGTCATAAGTTTCTGATGGAAAAGACTTCAGCTTTTAAGGGAAAAGGTCCACTATTTAGGACATGATCTGATTGCTAAAGGGATTTCTCTCCCATCTGAGATAACAAAGGCTGCTCCAAGTTTCCTGTAGCCTGAAGCTGAACGACAATCATGAGATTTTTCTCACACTTGTGGGATACTGTGTATTGGTTTCCACATCTTCTGTAATCGTTTTGCCCTTGTACATACCACCTTTGAAAACAGCACCAGACTAAATTTATCTTCATTGGGAATATTGTCATGAGCAGGATTCCCTCTTCTTGGCTAAGATAATTTTTTTCTACTGGTTCCGAAGTCTAGAAAATAAAGCATTGAGGTGTATTATTAATATACAACAGCATAAAAAATACTAAGTCAGCTCCCAGGGACGACTTCTTCCTAATTCTGTCCATGGCTTCCTTCTCTTAAGCTCTCTTCCTCTTCTAATAAAGCTATGAAGCCCATCATGAAGACATCATTCTCTTGACCCCATGTAACCCTAAATACTTCTAAATCCCCTGCCTCAAAATGCAATAATATTGGGGATTATGTCTTCAGTGAATTTTTGAAAGATGCAGTTAAATCAATATCAACCCCCTTCCCACTTTGATTTACAAATATGTAAATCAGTGTGCATAAGTGCATACATGTTTGTATTTATACACAGTCATGTGCTAGCTAGTAACATCTTGGTTAATGCTGGGGTACATGTGCTGTGTATTTCTTTACATATGAATTAGAACATTTCCTGCTACAGTAAAGAACAAGCCTCCCAAGACTCTGCTAACAAAACTCATCATGTACAGAAATCTGATGTAATACAAGATTCAGGAAGCACAGAAAGTTAAAAGACTCAAGAGGCCACTCCCTGAGGTTGTAGAAGCAGGAAATTGTTGCTGTCGAGGAGGACATCTTGGAGTTATCAGTGGATTTAGTAGGAAGTTCCTGAGATAAAGCTCATCAGTCGTCCATGTTAGAGTGGGAGTTTTATGATACAGCTGATTTTTCTTTTGTTTTCCTAAAAATAGAGTTATTTTTATAGTCTTTTCTTCCACACTATATCCTGATTATAGTATCCCCTTCTTTATTCCTCTCAGTTTATTTCTACCTCCCCTCCCCTTGGGACCTAATCCCTTTCTGTTTCTCATGAGAGAAGAACAGACTTTTACTAGATAATAACCAAACACAAAAAATAAAATATAAGATGAAATAAAAACTTTTATATAGATGTTGGACATGGCAACCCAATAGGAGGAAAAGAGTCCAAAAACTAGGCAAAAAGTCAGAGACCTGTTCATTTTCATAGTTCCATAAAAACACTAATCTAATAGCTCTAAAATATGCACAGAAGACTGTAGGGGGATCATCTTGTGCACTCTGTATTCAGGCGCTGATTTCTGTGCCCAGAGATGTGATTACAGTCCAGATGTTGACACTGGCATGATTATTAAACATCTCTTATATTATCAATGTCGTGTAGAGAATGTTCTCCAATTATCTCTGAGTGGTTAATAAAGAGCTGATTGGTTTATGGCTGGGCAGGATAAAACAGAGGAGGCAAAACATCCAAGCCCAGTAAGGGAGTCCCAAAGAGACGAGAGAGAGAGAGAGAGAGAGAGAGAGAGAGAGAGAGAGAGAGAGAGAGAGAGAGAGATGGGAGGAGAGAAGAACGTGTGGAGAGACCATATGGATGGACCAGGAGGATTCGCCATGCGGTCACAATGAGAGATCAGCCATGGGGATACACATACATATGGACCAGAATAATCCAGAGCAAGACTCAGATGCAGGTAAAGGACCATGTGACTGGCTATTTGTAGCTTAGTTGGGTTAGAATAGCTCAGAACCTGCCCAACATATTGCCAGAAGCTTGTTCTTAATAAAAATACCAGCTCTCTGTGTCATGTATGTATTCAGGAGCTAAAACTGGCTAGATCGGGGGCAAAAGGGACAAAGAAAGTACCCCAGAATTGCTTTTACAAGGACCTGATGCAGATCCAAGTGGTCTTTTGCTTGCTGCATCAGACTTTGTGAACTCACATGTGCCTTGTTAGGTGACTCACAGGGTTCTCATGGTGTCCTTCATTCTCTCTGCCTCTTACCTTATTGCCTCCTCTTCTGCAGGATTCCCTGAGCTCAGGGGGGGTGGTGGAGATTTTATGGAGACATCTGGTTTAGACTCTCTCTCTCTTCATGCATGTCTAACTGTGTGTCCCTTGCATCTATTCCTATCAGATGCAGCTGATTTTTAAGACACTGATACTCTGGTAAGTAACCTCTCTTTCGTACTCCTATAAGTACCCCCAATAAACTCACTGGTTCACCAAGGTAGAATTCTGTGACGCCATACCTTCAGTCTGGTGTCAGTGCCTTATCTGGGAATAAAGGGACAGATAGCTCTCAAAGAAAGGTTATTTATATATCTATATATTTAAATCTATCTATATCTGTATCTATCTCTCTATTTATATTGCCTAGTAGAAAATGCTCTTCTCCTAGTGATCTGTATAAGCAAACTTTTGATTAGCTGAAAATCAACTTTACAAATCCCTGGTTTTAGGACATTTTAGTCATTCCAAGTCTTAAACCATATTTGTTAATAAACACAACAATAAGACATTAAAGAGTTCTTGTCCAAGAGCAAGGAGAGAGGGCAAGTCTAGTGTATATTATAGCTGCAGTTACACCCAGTAGCAGAGGCACCTTATTTCAGAGCAGTAATAGAGAGAGAATATGGGTTCAGTTATCATCTGAGATGATTTCAGGACGTGAGTGTTTCTTGCAAAGTCTACATGATGTGGAGATTTTATGAAATTCTGGTCAACTTCAGCACAATTCAGCAACACCTGAGGAATTTCCCTTCTTGCCTTCATCTTAGTCTTTCTCTAAAATGCAATTTGATTCAGATGAATGCAGTTTTAGTTAAATAAATGCCATTTGTTAAACCTTGCTCCTTTATTTCCCTCACCCAGGCATGGTAAACACCACAGTAGCGCCAATGAGGCAGTGCGGCAGTAGACTCTGCACATTGATTAGTAAGTTGTTCCATTGGACTCTGCACATTGATTAGTAAGTTGTTCCATTGGATGATCCTGAGCCGCTGCTATTTGTTTATGGATCTTTTGGCAAAACTACAGAAGGAAAACTCCAAGGAGCATATTCCGTGACTACACAACAGAACCCAAAGGAAAAGATTGATTTCAGTCAGCTCAACCAGGCGAGCTTTGTGAGCTCAACTCATCTTGTCATATTGCTAAAAGGACAAATCAGTAAATATTTGTATGAGTGGCAAGCATGCCTTTGGAGTTTTTTTTTTTTTGTGGTTTTTAGCCCATGATGGTGACAGAGAGGGTTTTATGACAGTGAGCCATTTCCAAAAAATTAATCTCAAGCAGGTAAACTCTTTAATGCTGTCCTGTTCATGTTGTAAATTTTGTTTCTATTAAAGTTCAAACTTGCATTCATGGAACTGAGTGTGCATATCAACAAAATGCTAGGGTAAGTTATTGTGCTAAGATAACCAATAAGGCTATGCTATGATACACAGTTTGAATACATTTCATAGACTGATTCAGATGAAGTGACATAATCCTTTTATTCACTGATCAGTGCTATGTATGGAATTAAAACAAACAAGTACATCTCAAGGTGAAAAGTTACCACTGATAGTGGCCTTTGAACTCACTGTATTGAAGCTTTGTACAACTCACAAAATTATGAAAAATTATTGGTGAATTAATTATGGTAAAGTTGTTTCTTAACTAACATCTGATTAGTCAGGTTCAGAATCTTGGAAAAAATCATTACAATTTTAGGTAGTCCCTCTGTTCCTCCTGGCAGCACATTTGAACATCCATTTCATCATATCCATCTGCTCCCTTCCCTGGATTATCAGCGTGTTCTTTTCATTTCTGTGTCTGTTTGCAGGATGCACCGAGGCCATTCCATGAAAGGTGGCAGATTCCGCAAGCAAAAATAATTTTAGCAAAAGCATTTTTTTTACGAGGGATTCTTGAGGAAATTTCCAGTGAAGAGAGAGACCCATTTTCCTGGGCAATTTATAAACTGATTCAATGGGTGTTAAGATACAATGGCCTCATCATGAACATTGTCTTTACTACATTTAGTCTCTGGAAAAATGGACAGGAAATGATAATGTAAGAATAAAACCAACAAAGGCAATGAAATAAACTCATTGCCCAGATTTTGGACTGGTTTTTTAATAGCAATTGGGTTTATCCTCCATTTTAAAGGACCAACCGGTACTTTGTGAAATCATACCTGAAGATCATTCTGTTTAATGATCGAATATCCTGTATCTCCTGTACTTGAAATTTCTGACACTTCAAGGTCAAAATTAATTTTGCCAGGGCGTATTTACATCAAATAAAAGGAACTTGCATGACCCACCACCTGAGGATCAGATCTCTATGACCTGGATCTTTGAGACTGAGTCTTGTGGGAAAATGATACAAAAGAAGATTGCGTTTGATGTGAGGCCCCATGCCAAGTTTTCTTCATCATTTATATACTCTAGTAAAACTCTAGGACCTTGAGCTTTGGGTCTTATACTTTCAACTCAAGGGGGACCCTCCACACTTTTGGAACTGAATCCCAGTGGGGAATCTTAATTTACAGTTGACCATGGAGATCACTCCTCTGAATCAGATGCTCTCCTGAATACAGATGGTTTTCCCAAGGTCACAGGTCAAGATTCTCTTCTTCTCATCATGAAATCCCTGTTCTTTGATCCCTGTTTCTTCTTTCTAGTGTGAATGGTCTGATAATGAGAAATTAGAATGCCCTAGCAAAAGACTTTGTGGAGAATCTAACCAAATATTGGATTAACCATATGAAATCTAGCTCTTCCTATGGTATTAGAGACTTTTTAGTATGAGTTGTGACTGAGTTTACCAGAATCCTAAGTGTGATCATCTGCTTTTGACTTTACAGTTGGTTCTGACTATAAAATTAAGCTTTTACACCCACTTTTTTTTGTTTTGATCTAACACATTGATATACTGGGATGACCAGATCGACTTATGGTATTGAATGGAGACTAGGTAGCAAAGTGTGCTTAAATACAGATTTTTGCAAGGATGCTTACCTATCTATCCATTTTGGCAGAAGACCAATATGTAATAACTCAATATCATTTTTAGGAGGTGGTTAGAAAAACCAATGCCTCTGTTTCAACTAATTCTTCCATAAATAAAAAAAATCACTCTAGTGGGATTCTTGTATGAATCCCCCAAATATAATCTTTTTGCTCTCAACTACAACTCAAAGAATGGAGAATGAAAGGCTACAGAAGACTAGGAATTTTGATAGTGCCATTGGTGTTCTATAACCAGTGACAAGATTTGCATTAGTCCATACCCCTAAACCTACATTCTAGATCAAAAGAAGCTGACCCACAAATGCTAACCCTGCTGGATAGCTAACTTATACTAAGTCACTTCTCATGGGCTAAAGTTGAATATAAGTGAAATGATGATTAGAGATTTCCTTTTGACATTAGCCACTGTGACTGGTCCTACATCTCAGGCTATCACTACCAAATGCAAATCTAAATTTCCCCTTTCTCAAATAGCCTTAGAAGGATTATGATATACTACAGGGCCAAGAAGGACGAGTTTGTATATTTACATCTCTTCCTGGTGTCCCTAGACAGACACTTCTGATATGTAGAAATGTAGTTAACAGTTAAGTTGCATAAACCGGAATGGCTCCCCTCTGATGCATTCCTGGATTGTTTGATTTTCACTGGTTTGGTTCATGGGACCCTAGCTAAGCAGCGCATACAGTTCTTTTGTATCACCATCCTTTTAAACATCACTGTAATCTCCCCGGTGGATTGTATTGTCTCAAGAATCTTAATTGCATGTTCACAGCCACCAACGGCACACCAGATGGCTTCACTGTGATTAAAGAGACAAATGACAAATGAGGGAACAAGGAAAAAAAAAGATCGTTCTCCAATGAGCCGGATGTTGTGACTTTCATGTCTGTTCTGAGACAAACAGTCAAACTATGATGGCCACATGGAATATTGCTTACACATAGGCTTTTTCTAATCTCTCCTAAAAGGGTTAGTATAATTAAAAACAGCAAGAAAGCAAGAGATTGAGGGAGCAAGACTGAGAGAGAGGGATAGGAAACAGAGAGAGAGACAGACAGACAGAGACAGAGACAGAGACAGAAACAAAGACAGAGAGACAGAGGCAGAGAGAGACAGAGAGAGAGAGAGAGAAAGAGAGACAGAGAGACAGAGACATAGAGACAGAGAGACAGAGAGACAGGGAGAGAGAGAGACAGAGAGAGAGAGACAGAGACAGAGAGACAGAGAGACAGAGAGACAGAGAAACAGAAAGACAGAAACAGAGAGTTACCATCCAAGTGTGTTTTGTATTCATCCAGGTTGCTGCAACAGAGCATGTAGGTCCAGTCTCTATCAGAGTAAGACCTTGTTCGAGAAAGTTTTACCTGCAATAAAATTCAATTAACTTTCACTTGCTCATGTTTTCTTTGTTAATAATATTTAAAGTCAACTAATGAATTTTGGAGTCACTCTCCTGTATCATTTTTTTTCATTTAGTATATTACTCATGGTATAGCAGTAGGTAGAAACTATGCTAATAATTTGAATCAAATTTAGAAAGAATAGCTTTTCATCTGGAGTCAATGAAGAGAATGATAAGAAAAGAAGAGCTGTACAACCCATAACCTGATTTGCTAATGAAGAGGAGTGTCTGATATTAAGTTTGACTGCTAGTGGGGTCCTGCTAAGGAGTTCTAGAGGCCTTGGTTATAACCACTGTAGCAACCACCCACTGGAGGGTGTAGGTGCCTGGAAGCTGGTAGGCAGGATTGGCTAGTGGTAGGGTAGCCATGCATATCACTAGAGATCACTGCTGTTCAGGATAACTACTGAGAAGTAGAGAAACTTCTTGGAAAGCAAATATGGTGTCCTGCCACAGAATCTCTGGTAAGTGTATGGGTGGGTGGAATAAAATCATACTAGAATCAGAAAGAAACAAAACAAAACAAAACATAAAAACCAAACACTCTTCTTTATGACTTGTCAGCCAGTTACGAAGAAACAGAATCATGAAGGAGGTCCAAAAAACACTAGATTTAAAATGAAGAAATGTAGAAGATACTATTGAAGAAATGGAAACACCAGTCAAGGAAAATGTTAAATCTAAAAAGTTCCTGGCATAAAACATTCAGGAAATCTGGGACACTATGAGAAGACCAAACCTAGAAGAAGCAGAAGACTCCCAGGCCCAAGGCCCAGAAAATATTTTCAACAAAGTCACAGAAGGAAACCTCACCAACCTAATAAAGGGGTGCCTATAAACATTCAAGAAGCCTAGAGAACACCAAATAGATTGGGCCAGAAAAGAAAGTCCTCCCTCCACATAATGATCAAAGCATTAAATGTACAGAACAAAGCAAAAATATTAAAAGCTGCAAGGGAAAGGGCCAATTAACATATAAAGGAAGACCTATTGGAATTATACAACTTCCTGAGCAGAACACCAACATCTCAGGCACTAGAATCAGTAATTAATAAACGGAACCTCACGAAAGTGAAAATCTTCTATAACGCAAAGGACACTATCAACAGGAAAAAATGGCAGACTACAGAATGGGAAGAGATCTTCATCAACCCTACATCAAACAGAAGGTGAATATTCAAAATCTGTAAAGAACTCAAGGAATTAAACACAAACAACCCAAATAACCCCACTGGAAAAAAATGGGATGCAGAACTAAAAATTTCTCAACAAAGGAGTCTGTAATGGCTGAGAAGCACTTAAAGGAATATGCAACATCCTCTGTCATCAAGGAAATGCAAATCCAAAAGACTCTGAGATTCCCATTTGATTGATCTTATACCCATCAGAGTGGCTAAGATAAAAAACTCAAGCAACAGCACATGCTGGCAAGAATGTGGAGCAAGGGGAACACTCCTCCATTGCTGGTGGGAGTGCAGACTTGTACAACCACTTTTGAAATCAATCTGCTGGTTTCTCAGAAAAGTGGGAATTCTAACTCAAGACCCAGCTATACCACTCCTCCTATTTAAAAGACGATCCATCAAACCACAAGGACACAGGTTCCACAATGTTCATAGCAGCTTTATGCATAATTGACAGAAACTGGGAACAACACAGATGTCCCTCAACCAAAGAATAGATAAAGAAAATGTGGTAGTTTTACACAACGAAATACCACTCAGTTATTAAAAATAAAGACATCATGACATTTTTAGGCAAATGGATAGAACTACAAAACATAATCCTGAATGAGGTAACCCAGACCGAGAAAGACACAGATAGATGGTCTGTACTTACTTATAAGTGAATATTAGTCATAAAGTGCAGAGTACCCATGGTACAATCCACTGACCTGAAGAAACAACATAAGAAGAAAGGCCCAGAGAGGATGCTTGAATCTCACTCAGAAGGGGAAATAAAGTAGATATTGGAGGTGGATGAAGGGTGGAAACTGAGTGAGAGACAGGGTGCAGAGGGGAACAGGGATGGGGACCAGTTGTGGGGAGGTGGGGCGGGAGAGGGTTGGGGATAGAATGGAAATCTGTGGAGTGGCATCTCTGAGACTGAGCAGGAGACCTGGGATGGAGGCGAGGTGGGGGTGAGGGTAGTCCTGGAAATCTATGCAGGTGACTCTAGCTGAGACTCCTAGCAGCAGGGGATATGGAGCCTGAAATGGCCACTACTGAAGCTAGGCAGTACTTCCAGTGGAGGGATAAGGACATCAACCCATCCAAAATATCTTTAACCTGAAATTTGTCCTGCCTAAAAAAATGTCCAGAAACAAAAATGGAGCAGAGATTGAGGGAATGGCCAGCCAATGACTGACCCAACTTGATACCCTATAGGAGAGATCCAACCCCTGATACTATTAATGCTATTCTGCTATGCTTACAGACAGTAGCCTAGAACATGTCAACTGAAATGCTTTATCTAGCAGCTTACGGAAACAGAAGCAGAGGTCCACAGCTAAACATTAGACAGAGAGTCTTATAAGAGTGAGGGAAAGGACTGAAGGAACCAGAGGGGTCAAGGACAATATAAGAAGACCAACAGAGCCAACTAACCTGGGCCCATGGGGGCTCAAAGAGATTCAACCAACAACCAAAGAGCATACATGGACTGGACCTAGGTCCTTTACACATATGTAACAGATATGCAGATTAAAGTATTGTTGGATGCTGGACTTTGGGACATGTTTTTTTATATTCTATAATTTTGTTATTCTCATTTTAAATTATTATATTGCTAATGATCATTTTATATTGCTAGTGGTAGCCTTTTGAGTTGCAGAAGGGATTTTGTCCATGGTGTCCCTAGGATTTCACTTAACTATTTTCCTATTTGTAGACTGAAGCTGCTTCAAAGTTTTCTTTAGAATCAAATAAGTGCTTACATTATACATTGTTGCTGTTCTACTTAACACCAACAATAGCAATATACATGTACAGAGAAAATTCTGGAAGGTACATGACAAAATATGGTGTTTTCATCAGTGGGAGAGTTTAGACAATGTTTTTATTTTATTCCTAGTTGTTTAAGTTGCTTTCTTATAGGTGTGTGTTTTTTTTAAAGAATAATTAGAAGTACAAAATTAGTTTCAATGCTGAAAATGCAGTTTAATTGACTATGAATACTGTCCCTGAGCATCTTTTTGGATGCTCAGATATTCCTATGACACAGTCTTTCAGCTTTCTTGTAAGGACCAGCAAATGGAAACTGCATTGTGGGGTCCCATCAACACCATAGGGGTGCTCTTTTGCTGCCTGGTCTTCTGATCATGTGTGTGGATTACACAGAAAGCTTTCTTCTGGTTGAGACATCATCCCAGGCATTCCTGGTGTGAGAAGGGCTGGCTTGTTTCACCTTCTCTCAGTCACAGGGCACGCAGACAGCAGGGGTAGAGGGGATGTGTTTGCCTGTTTGGTTTCAGTCCTGAGAATTGGTATCTGAGAAGTGAGCTGTGAGAGAAGGAAGAACACCCTGGGCCAGCTCACACCAGATACATGGGACTGGACACCTGAAAATTCTGTCTCTAAACTGAGCATAATATTTTTCCTTTTATTGAAGATAGATTTTTTTCTCATAGTAATATGTTTTGATTACAGTTCCCTCTCTGCTACTCCTCCCGGTACCTCTCCACCTCTCCTCCCATTTGGATCGACCCCTGACCTGCTTATCATTAGAAAATAAACAGGCTTCTAAAGGATAATAATAAAATATACTTACACAAAACAAAAACTAACACATCAAAATAGGACAAAACAAATAGAGGGAAAGAGGCCAATAGAAGGCAAAAGAAGCAGAGACCCATTTGTTTCTATATCCAGAAATCCCTAAAAAGCATGGAACTGGAAGCAAAGGACCTATAGGGAAAAAAGAGAAAAGAAAAATATATAAATAAAATAAAAATAATATGATAAAATAAATGTCTATTTATGATCATTATGATAATGTCTGTTAAAAGAAGAAGGAAGGAAGGAGAAGGGAAAGGAAAGGAAAGGAAGGAAAAGAAAAAAGAAAAGGAAAGGAAGGAAAGGGAAGGGTAGGGAAGGGAAGGGAAAGGAAATGAAAGAAAAAAGAAAAGGAAAGGAAAGGAAAAAGGGAAAGCCCTGATACAGCATACAATAAGGACCATCCAAAGATGTCATTTGCATTTACTTCCTGTTGGCCATCTACTGCTGAACACTCAGCCTACCTGTAGGAGTAGTTTGTTTCCCCGACTAGGAATCCCTTGGAGAAAACTAAATTTTTAATTATAGATGTTTATCAACTGGAGATAGTTTCTGGATTAGGGATTGGGGTGGGTGTCCATTTCTCCTTTCAGCCCTAGGATCCCATCTGGTATAGGCCTGTGTAGGCCCTGTGCCTGCTGCCTTAGTTATCCATGAGCTAACATGTGCATCAATGCTGTTGGCTTAGCAGGACTTGTTTCCTTGGTGTGCTTCATCCCCTGGGACTCTTATACTCTTTCTGACTCTTCTTCCATGAGGTTTCCTGAGCCCCAAGGGGGTGGGAGTTGATGGAGTTATCCCATTTATTGATAAGTGTTTCAAAGTCTCTCACTTTCTACACAATGTCTAGCTGTGTATCTCTTTATTTCTGCCTACCTGCGGTAGAAAGCCCCTCTAATAATGATGGTTGAGCGAGGCTCTGATCTAGATGTATGGCAGAATGTCACCAAGTGTCATCTTACTATTATTTTTGTTTATTGGTTTGTTTTTGAACAATGGTATTGGGTTTTACCCTAAATCCCTGGACTATCTGGTTTCAGGTTCTTGGTTATCCAAGCTGTATCCTGTATGGGCTCTAAATGGCCTTAAGTCAAATCAGGTAATTTTTGGTAACTCACACAGACTTTGTGACCCCATTGACATAGCATATCTTGCAGGCAGAATACAATTATAGATTCAAGGGTTTGTGGCTAGGTTTGTATTTACATGTCTCCGTTGGTATCATGTTGAGGGCCTTCCTATACCAAAGGCTCCAGCATGTTGGGGTGAAGGCTCTTTATAGGCACAAAATTAACTTCTCCACGTTCAGTGAGTGGTATAGGTGTTGTCTTCAGCAATGGTGCCTTGCTGTGAGTTTGCGATGAGTAACCTAGAGTCTTGGCAACAGCCTGTGCTGTTTGGGGGTTCCCATGGGGCCACTTTGGCCAACAACTTTATTATATGAACCCAAACCCTAGTGAAAGAGATGTCTAGTCTTGGCTCTGTCTCCCCATTATTTGGTGATTCCACTTAGACCACTATAGTGATCTGAATAAGAATGGCCCCTATAGACTCATATATTTGGATGCTTAGTCTATAGGGATAGAACTGTTGGAAATGATTACAAGAATTTGAAAGTGTAGCCTCGTTAAGAGTAGGCGTGAATTTGTTAGAGGTAGAGTGCCACTGGGGATGGGCCTTGAGGTTTCAAAATCTCATGTCTGGTCCAGGCTCTCTCTATCTTTGCCTATGGTTTAGGATGTAGCTCTCAGTTACTGCTCCAGTGCCTGACTGAATGCTACTAAGCTCCCTGCCATGATGATAATGGAATAAATCTCTGAAACTGTAAACAAACCTCCAATTAGATGCTTTCTCTTATAATAGGTGCCTTGGTCATGGTGTCCCTTTACAGCAATAAAATAGTGACTAAGATAATTTCTTTATATTTGTATATATTTAAGGAAGCACCTAATGTATTAGGTTTCCATATGGCACTTAATTCCATCTTTTTCTCCTTCTCCCTCTCTGTCTCTGTCTCTTTGTCTCTCTGTTTCTCCCTCTCTGTATTCTCTTTCCCCTGTATTTTTCCCTTCTCCTTTAGACACTCCTGTTCCATTCTTTTCATTCATTCATAACTATTTATCCCACTTCCCTTTCCTAAGGAGACTTGTGTATTGGCCACTAGTTTCTTATTCTGTAGTTCTACAGATTGTAACTCAGTTATCATTGACTTTACAGCTATTGTCCTTTTTAGGCAAATACATACCATATTTGTTTTTCTGGGTCTGGGTTACTGCACTCAGGATTTTTTTCTATTTCCATTCGTTTGCATGAGAATTTCATTTTATTGATTGCTACGTAATATTCCATTGTGTAACTGTACCAAATTTTCTGCATTCCTTCTTCAGTCGAGGGACATCTTTGTTGATTTCAATTTCTAACTATTACAAATAGAGCAGCAATGGCCATGGTTGAGCAAGTGTCTCTGTGGTAGGATAGAACATTCTTGGGTATATGCGCAAGGGTAGGATAGCTTGATCCTGAGGTAGATCCTTCTTCCTGAGGAACCACCACACTGATTTTCATAGTGGTTGTGTAAGTTTGTACTCCCATCAGGAAAGGATAAGTGCTCACCTTACTCCACATCCTTGCCAGCATGAGCTATCACTTTTTTATTGATCTGAGCCATTCTGACAGGTAGAACACGAACTCTCAAAGTAGTTTTGACTTGCAATTGCCTGATAGCTAAGGTTGTGGAAAATTTCTTTAAATGTTTCTCAGCCATTTAAGTTTTCTCTTCTGAGAATTCTATTTAGATCAGTAACCTTATCTTTTTTTTATTGGATTATTTGTTTTCTTGGTATCTAGTATTTTTAAACTTCTTTATATATTTTGGATATGGATATTAGTCTTCTATCAGATGTGTGGTTGATATAAATCTTTACCTTTCTGTAGATTGCTATTTTGTCCCAATGAGGTGTCCTTTGCTATGCAAAAGGTTTTCAGTTTCATGAGGTCTCATTTTATTAATTGTTAATCTTAGTTTCTATGCTAATAGCGTTCTATTCAGAGTCTTTTCTCAGGTCAATGAGTGCGAAACTATTCCCTACTTTCTTTTCTATCAAGTTCAGTATATATGGTTTTATATTGAGGCCTTTGATCCATTTGGAACTAAGTTTTGTTCAGGGTGATAAGTATAGATCTATTTAGATTCTTCTACATGCAACTGCCCAGTTTGAACAATAATATGTTTCCAGTCTTTGTTTTTGGCTTTTCAATGAAAAATCAGGTGTCCATAAGTATGTGGATTTATATCTGGGTCTTAATTTTATTTTATTAATCAATGCATATGTTTCTGTATCAATACTCTGCTATTTTTTATCACTATATCAGGTGCAGCTGGGGATGGGATTTGGAGAAAAAAAGGAAGAGTTAAGATTTGAAGCTAACCTCCCTGCTTTTTCAGTTAGCCTACTTGCTCCCGACTCCCGATATACCCCTGTATTGGCCTTTGAGTTCCTAGTGAGTGACTACTAGAGTTGGAGACTGAGATAAGCAATGAACAGAGGATGGCAGAATTAGAGAAGGAGGTCTATCTGAGCTTTTAAAGATGGAGGTCAGAGAGGAAGGAGAGATGGCAGCAAGTGTTCTCAAGCATTCTGCTAAAGAACTGTGAATGAAACTCCTCTGGGGATTGGATTCGGAGTGGTGGTGGTTGTGGGATAGTGAAGATCTGCAGTTAGCTTACCTGTTTCCATGACTGGACTGACCTGTGGGTTCTCAGGAAATGACTGTGAGTTTTTTTAAAGCTTCTGACATGAAGGTTTGGTGTATAGATTTAATGTTCTAACAGAAACTCTTCAGATTCTAGAGGTAGACTCTATTTTGTGACAAGCTACAATAAAAACTCAAAATTAGGGCAGAGCCTGTATGACAAGCTTTGTTTCCATGACACTTTAGAACCTTCCCAGGGTTGGATGTTGAGAAGCCAGGCTGTATGCATGTGAATACCGATAACCATAATCAGAGAAGACTCAGCAGGCCTTCGTCCTGGGTCATGTGCCTTTCTAGGTGAGCATGGAACTCCAGTGCTTCTGGGATTGCCCTGTTGCTGGTGAGTTGTGCTTCATTTCTCCCTTAGAGAGACTACATGTGACATTCAGGGAAAGAGCAGCCAGCTCTTCAAATGGTGGCAGGAAAACAGACCACAGCGGGGAAGACAACAAAGACCACAATGACCGGGGATAAAAAATAGCAGCTTTAGCTAATACAGGCGAATAATAACTGTCATTTGAAAATAGCATGATGCAGCCTTCAGCCTTCTGTTGCTTTCTTGGTCCTGCGAATGGTCCTTTCTATGGAGCTTCCTGGATGGATTCCTATAACAACAGTGGTGTCATTGCTGGGTAAGACTGGCCTTTAGCCTGCCCATCACAGTCTTTGTTCCAGAAGCATTTTGCCAAAGAAAGAGGAAGGATGAAAAGCACTTAAGGAGAGAGCATCCTCCCTTTCTGACTTCTCTTTGTTTTCTTTAGCTTTCTCTCAAGTGGGGTCATACTGACCACTTGTTACTATCCGACACAGGAAGCCAGCAGAGGATTAAAGGCATCTCATGTTTATTTTAGAGCAGAAACTCTGGGAGTCCGATGACTTTAGAGAAGGCTGCTCCTATTCCTCTGTAGCTCCCAAACCCAACAGTTTACCCATCACTTTTACATAAACTATGAAATGCACTGAAATTTGCAAACCCAGCTAGGCTTGGCATTTGGAGTATGACTTAGAGGCAGCTTTTCTTGTGGACCTGACAGTAGGGTAGTGTGACATTAATAGTGATCATTCAATGGCAACTACTAGATTCACCAGTCTTTGAGGGGATATTTAGATTGGGTTAAACAAGATGGGAGCATCCTCCTGGCTTGTGTGGGGAACCATTCTCTGGGCCAAGGTACTGTACTGCATAAAAAGGAGAACAGTGAAGTGATCTCTGCTTTTTGACAGTGAATGCAATGTCAAACTTTCTTATGTTTGCTGCTTCTGGATCTTTTCCACCACCACTGACTCTGTCTCTTAGAACTGTAAGTCATTGTAAACACTTTTCTTCCTTAACTTGATTTTGTCAGCCATTGCTATGAGGAGACCACTCAGGCACAGTTTATATCCAATTGAAAGTCTTCATTCCAGTTGACTGGAACAATGTCTAGGTATTTAGGGACCTGGGTGTGGCTTCGGGTGTTCAGAACATGCTGTTTATGAAGGCAGAAAGCACATCCTGGAATCTCACTCAGCAGCTTCCAGTATGGAGCTGGGTGCTTCGCAGAACCTAGCAGTTTAACAGAAGCTAAGATAAGCAGTTAGCTATGGGACTTTCCATACAAAGGAGTAAGTTACCTAGGACATCCTGACACTGGGTTCCTAGAATAAAACTGGGCGATTTTTGATGGGATTCCCCATCAAGGAGATCAAATTCTAGTTAAATATGAAATGGCCTCAGCAAGAAAACAAAATGGAAGAATCTTTGTATTGTCTTGCTTTGTCACAGTATTGTGTGATAACTAGGAGAAGTAGCCTTACAGGTAGCAAGATGGGCAGGGTTTGAGGAAATAGTCTTTGATGTAGACTTTGGGAGTGAGGAGGCTGACCTCTCTTCTCAGGAGTGCTACTGGCTGCAGAACCTTCCGCTCTGGGCTGAGCATGGTGAAAGTGCTGACATTGAGCATTGGAAGAAGGCACTTAGGAGCTCATCTCTGGATCTTGAGAGGCAACATAGACCTGGAGCAGCGCTTAAGATCAATGGTTTGGTTCTCCTTTCCAGGATCCCAACATCATGTTGAAGGGTGGGTTTTTCTAATAAAGAAAGGTCAGTCTTGTAGTTACCTTTCCCATCAATATCTGGTGTGTTTCAGAGAGTTCTGTTGGATCTAGGGCTGAAATTTCTGCTCACTTAGAACATCCCATGTGCCCCATGCTTCATGTTACGCCGTTGAGCTGCAGGCTAATAGTGGACAAAACAAATGTCCTAATTAGAGCAAATGGCAATTCTAAATAGCCCTGTGTTTTTTTTTAAGACACAAAGCTCTTTTTTTTTTCTTCCATAGTTGAGACTTAGTGGTACTGTGAGATCAATGGAACAGCTACTTTCTGCATTTTGTAGATGAAAAGAGAGTGATTAGCCCAAAGCCATGCAGTAGATGGCAAAGCTGAGTCTGGCTGTCTTGTTTTGAAAGACCTCTGGAGAGGACCTTTCCCTCAGGAGGAGACCCAAGCGCCCAATGACCGAGCCGAGACCACTCAGATGCAATCAGCAAGAGGGTTTATTGGAAAACACAGGTACCTGCAGGCACACAGGTACCTGGCAGGTTTGAATCATATTCAAATGAGGTTGCAACATGGTAAGAGAGTACTTGCAGGCTGGGGCGTCCTGAATATCGGGGGCTGGGGCTTATCTCTTCCTGCCAGGTGGCCTCTGAGGCAGATCCGGTAGGGTACTCCTGGTCTGTTCTGCATTCTTTTCCTTTTATGGTCTGTTAGTTTTAATGGTGACTCGGCCCTATGTATCTGGGCGTGCCTGGGCTTGTTCAAGCCTGTTGCAGCTCTGAGTTAAGACTCATGGGGGGGGGGGGTCTTTCAGTTTAAGCCATTACATCACCGCACATTCCAACTGTGTCAAGATCTTTACCTTATGACTCCTATGAGAATACTTAGTAGGAGAACTACTTCATCGCCAAGTGTAGTGGCGCATGCCTATAATCACAGCACTAAGGTAGTTGAGATGGGGATAGGAGAGTTCTAGTCCTTCTTGTGGGCTAGAACTTTATTCCTCAAGATAAAGAATGGTAGAAAGAGTTGGAAGAGGACTATGGTGATGATTTGACAGACGTAGTCAACAGGAAAGGGCGGTCCGTCTGCCTTCCTTGGGAGCACCACAGGGCTCTGTCCTCCCTCTTCTTGACTCACCAATAAAGCAAAGGTGTGACTTTGCATGTGTACTGACTGCATTTCTAAGATGCAATGATGGCAATCCTAGCAGTAAATTTACCTGTGCGAGGTTGGCAGTCTTAGATCTGGAAGTGTTCATACTGTAGAGGAGTCACATGTTTTCTTAACTAAAGGTGACATCTGACATGGCAGTCAGAGCATGTTTCCAGAGTCCCTGTAGAGTCTGTGGAAACCCAAGAAAAGTGAGAACTCTGTATTAACAGTATAAAAACTGGGACAGAGTACCAAGCTGTGATGGAATAAGGGTGATTATGATTTACGGGCTTTTAATATGTGAAAGGTGTGTGTGTGTGTGCGTGTGTGTGCGTGTGTGTGTATGTGTGTGCACACACACATGCACACACACACGCACACACACACACACACACACACACAGAGAGAGAGAGAGAGAGAGAGAGAGAGAGAGAGAGAGAGATCCAAGCAATGAGTACTGAGAAGGTAAGGACTTGATGATACAGAGGCTGATGACTGTTACAAAACTTCTCAAACATGCCTTAGGTTAGGGTTGATATTTGCCCGCATGTCTGTCTGCTACTGTGTTTTACTTATTATTCTGCACTTTTTTCAGGTCTTTCTCTAGGTCTAATAAGAAACTTAATTTTTTTGGTATATCAATATTGTGGACTTTGCCAGTCTCTATAACATTGCCTGTTCTCTAATAACAACTGGTGCTGCTCTTGCCAGAACTCTCTATCAGCTTCCCTCAGTGCTTGGGTGGAGGGGTAGAGAGGACTGCAGAAGCTCAACCCACAGTGGCACAATTAATCTGCCAACAGCTCTGGGAGCTTAGGTATCATCGTTTGCATTGTGCAGATTGAGAAATATTCTCCAATGTCCCCACAGACTAAGTTAGCACATGTTGCCTAGCATTTGAACACACACACACCATCCTGGACCTTAGAGAGTAGCAAATGTGACCCAGGCTCTTGTCTTAAACTATGAATCCACTGCCTAAGATATGAGGTCAATACTCAGTAGATAGTCTCATATGAATGTACACAACAATTCCTCTGAGTTTTGACTCTTACTGAAGGGTTCGAAATAGTGGCTGTAGTTCAGATTTCTGACTTGTCTTGTGTGACAGGTGACATCTTCATATGTTTTACTTATTACTTTACTGCTTGCATCTGGGGATTTTACACACTTCCACACAGACCTTTCCTTTTTCTTTTGTGACAGCCACCAAGAGAGAGCATTTCCTTACTTTGTCTCTGGTTTGTTGATATGAACTATGGGGCATGGCTGGTTTTTCTAAAGCTGAGGGTAAGGGATGCTGAACTCACCCCCTCCTCTGAGCTCACCAGTGAATGTTTTCAGAGCAAACAGGAGGAGCAGTAATAAATATTTCAAAGCTGGAAAGCAAGTTTTACAGCACCATGGCCTTACAAATGTTACATGCCATTGCAA
This sequence comes from Rattus norvegicus, assembly GCF_021556685.1. Taxonomy (NCBI): domain Eukaryota; kingdom Metazoa; phylum Chordata; class Mammalia; order Rodentia; family Muridae; genus Rattus; species Rattus norvegicus. The sequence continues at coordinate 123,323,400 of NC_141539.1, read as the reverse complement.
ACCTTCTGTGGGAGTGCATTAAGGTGATTCATAAGAATGGGAAGTTCATTCTCATCAAACCGGCTGGACAGATTACCAGTGGACACGCCATTACGCCCAGTCTTCATGCTTTTAGCATTATAGCTGGCATTTATTTCTAATATGCCATGGTGAAATAGGTGGGAGAGTTTCCCTGTGCTACGAGATAGAAACATCTTTACAAAAGAACAGACATCATTTTCTCTGTGCTTATAATAAATAAACTGCCCAGGAAAGGAGTATTCTAAAAGACATGAGAAAGTTTGCCCTAGGAAATCAGCATGGCTTGGTAACAAGTCTTCACTAGAGCTCTTTTCTATTAGGCTGCTTGTAGCTAGTGCTCAAAGAATTCAGAATGATCATGACATTTGCAAATGTTAATGCTAAGGATTAGCATTACAGATTCTAGCATGTGTGAGAGGGGGGAGGGCACTGTTTATCACGTTTCTGACCTCCTACCACATACTATCTTTGTAAGAGTTTGTATGCATGTGTGTGTGTGTGTGTGTGTGTGTGAGAGAGAGTGTGTGTGTGTGTGTGTGTGTGTGTGTGTGTGTACATGCGTATTAACTCTTCTCTGTCTTGGTCACCCCTCTTAGAATCTTGTGGTTCATGGTTCTTTTCCTTCTTCTTGCTTGACATTTGGTTTAGAATCCCTGATACCTGTTGGGGCTGCTGTGTAGTTTCCTGTGTTCTAAACTGGTTTGCTAGGGAGGTCAAATGAAAGAAAGAACAGTCAAGCTTGAACCTATGTAGAAATTGTGAAGCTTTGAGGGATAGGTCCTCCTCTGTGCTTCTAAAGGGGCTGCATGACTGGGTCCTTTCTATACTCACCACAGACAGCGGTCATTCTTCAGGTCTATTCGTAGCTATAAATAAAGGACAAGGTATGATATTGTTATACTGTTTCCAGTAGTTAAAAGCTAAATTGTCCATTGCATACCTCTAAGGAAATAAATTATGGTTCATCTGCACTGTAGGATATGATACAGTAGAAAAGATTCACTTCCACATTTGTATGTGGATTAGAAACCATTTCCAAGCTGATAACGGAGAGTCATAAAGCTGTGCTTACTATCGGTTGGTTCTTATGTACAAAACAAATCTTCTCTACCCATTGCTATGTATTCAATAGAAGGGGAAGAGTTCTTGAAGAAAGCTATACCACTGCTCTAGGTGTACCATAAGAGAATGACTCAGACTGTGGAGTTTAAATAGTGGAAACGGATTCTTTTTTTTTTTTTTCCAGTCTGTGGGTCTAAGCTCAAGGTGTCATTAGGGTCAATTTCATTCTGAGGCTTCTTTCCTTTCCATGGCATTCAGATGGCTAAGTTGTTTTCTATCGTTCTTAATTTTTGACATTATAATATAGTTACATCATTCCGTCTCCCCTTTCCTACCTCTGAAATCTTCCCATGTGCCCCTCCTTACTCTCTTTTAAATTCCTGGTCAGTTGGTCACGTTTTACTGTGTCCTGGGTGGTCTTGCTTCTGTGTACACATTCCCACTGTCTCTGTGGGTCTAATCACCTTGCAAAGGGGAACTGCCCTATTAGGTTAGGCCTTACTCAAATGGCTTCATTTTAAGTTTATAGCTCTCTTTAAAGGCCTCATATTCAAATATAATGACTGTATGAAATCAGCACATGAACTCTGAGTAGGGATGCAATTCAGTCTAAATAGGAGCCCATATACTATTGTTAAAAGTAATTTTGGGGAGGGAAATGCGAGCCTCGCACAACTCTGAGAAGTGCCTGAATAGAACCCTTTGCTAATGTCTACTCGATCATGAGTGATTTTAAAAGAACATTCTTTCCAGATCTTTCCATGGTCTCTTTCCACTTGCTGCTCTGTGACTAGCAGCCTGCTCTCATTTTACAGAACCATGTGTTCTTGGCAAATTGCATCCATGTCCACTGGTGGAATGGCTGCCAAATCGTATGTGGACCATTTATCACCTTCCCGACGACTGTTTTTCTTCTTACATTTCTATCCAGAAAGTGGTTATCTGAGAACCTATACTCTGTGAGGCTACTTGAAACGCAATTCCAATTCTACCACTGAGATGTATGCTCATCTTTACCCAGCGGCACCATGTTTGTTCTCAAGTATAGTTAGGACTCTGTTGGAACACAGATGGCATAAGTGTGTGAGAACTTGTCCCTTTTATTTAGCCAAAGACTAACATGCGAGGCAGAAAGTTTACCCCAATTACCTCTACTTCTATTTGTTGTCTTGTGGCCAGAGATGTTTTCCTTTTGTTGGAAATTACTACTTCGGACACCTTCACTTCTTTCCACTTTGTTTACTGAGAAATGCCTCCATCTATGACCATTGGCCGTGACATATATACATGAAGACACATGTGTGGAGCGTAGTGTAAAGCTTCTGCAGTTGACTAGTGATACTCTAACTTCAGATAAGGAGACAAAACGTTCACATGGGCCAAAAGGAACTCCTGGGCTCTTGCTTTGTGACAATGCTCTTCCTGGTGCCTTCCTACTTCCTCAACATTCATATCCATTGGCTGAAGGGTGTTGACTGGACATACCAGCTATCCTTCACCCAAGAGAATTTATCTTGGCATGGGACCCAGGAAGCCAGTGGGCAGGACAAACTGAAGGTATGTTGCCTACTGATGATAGCCTATAGTCCAGTTGGAAAGCAGTCACAGTGCAGTAAGCGGAAAGAGACCATGGAAAGATCTGGAAATAATATTCCTTTAAAATGAACAAGCCTCTTAGCTCTTCAGCTGGGGTGACCTCAGTGAATATTTACATTAGTCATGAGGTTTCTCTGGTAATCGTGACCTTGGTTGCTCATGCTGGAAATTTCTTCAGGGACCCAGTCTTTGTTGACATCTTTCCTTATTTCCCTCCTACACTTCCTCCCTTAAGAGTTTCCAAGAATCACTTCAGAATATTCTGCTTCCATCCACATAATCACCATAAGGGGCTTCTGGGGCTACCAAAACAAAAAACATTTTACTATTTCCTGCTATAACATGCCTTTCTCCAACATAACAAATAAGTAATATTAACAACAAATCCCCCTGCTTCCTGCTTTGTTCAAATTCTGTTTATTTTCATTTTGAAATGAAAAAGATTCCATATCCTGAAAGGAGAAATCCTAGAGGTATGTCTTTAGGGATACATGCTAGAAACCCAAACAAAGGCACATTTCTCGTCTCTATTTTAATTTTGACCATTTTATATGTGTACAGAATGTCTTATGTGTTGTTATAGCCATCCCCCAACACCCTTTCTTATCCTTCTCCCATTTTGCTAGCTTCATTTTAATTCCAAAAGACTTAAGCGTTTGCCCCCATGTCATTTTGATTTGTGCGTGTTGCAACAGCTCTGTGTGACTGTGATGGCCATGTCACATCTAGAAGACAGTGTGTCATGTCTTTCTCCTTCCTTTCCTGTGACTTCCCCCTGAAATTTGGAGAGGAAGATACAAATGTTCTTTCTGGTAATCAACAGCCATTTACTTATTCTCAGCAATTCTTTTTTTTTCTTTCCTTTTTTTCTTTATTAACTTGAGTATTTCTTATTTACATTTCGAATGTTATTCCCTTTCCTGGTTTCCAGGCCAACATCCTCCTCCCCTTCTCTGTGGGTGTTCCCCTCCCCATCCTCCCCCCATTACTGCCCTCCCCCAACAATCATGTTCACTGGGGGTTCAGTCTTGGCAGGACCAAGGGCTTCCCCTTCCACTGGTGCTCTTACTAGGCTATTCACTGCTACCTATGAGGTCAGAGTCCAGGGTCAGTCCATGTATAGTCTTGGGTAGTGGCTTAGTCCCTGGAAGCTCTGGTTGGTTGGCATTGTTGTTCATATGGGGTCTCGAGCCCCTTCAAGCTCTTCCAGTCCTTTTCTCAGCAATTCTAACCAGTTATGAATCTCTGTATTAATCATTATCTTCTACAAACAAGATTCTCTGTTCTAGACTAAGACAGTATTGTATGAGTATAAACATCAATATTTAGGAGGTAGTTGAAAAAGAAAAAAAAAACTGTCCATAGCACATAGAGCTTATGATTCCCCAGTCATGGGCTATGATAAAGTTTACAATACCAGGTACACATTATTTACAATGGAGCAGGCCTACAGTCCAATTGGAAAACAATTGGTTACCCCTAAACATCCTTCCCGGTATTGCACCAGTGACACAATCTTACCCAGTCAGAATTACAGCATTCAGAATCTGTATCTGGAAAAGACCATTGATGCTTCAATTATTAATAATAAAAAAAATGTATGCTGCCCTGGAAGGAGCCAAGCTGTCCACCACTGTGAGGCTTAGCTTTGGGAGCGTGTCCCATTGTTGTATTTGAACTGACCTGCACCAATACAAAGGAGATCCCAGCCAAAGCCAGATTCTTAGTGCAGTTTTAGTGGCTTATTCCTTAACTCTAATTTTTTTTGCTGCTCTTTGAATCTGGGTTTCAAGTTAATGCTTTTAAAATGCAGCTTTTGTGATATGAACTTCTCAGCCTCTGGAGGGATATTCAGTGGGGGTAAAAAATCAGTTTTCCAAGTTTATCTTTCCACGGCGATTTATTTCCCTAGGAAAGGCCTAAGCTCAAATGTCATTTCTGGTTCTCATTGCTGCCCCGCTTTGTGCTGAAGGTCTCAGTGGAGGGGTTTGCACAGAGAGCTCAGCCCCAAGGTTGCCCAGGTGGTCTGGGTCTTATGCCAGATTCCACTTGCCTGCTGTGTTCTGTGACTGCTGGAGGTTGATATTTGGTGCAGGGATTAAGCCACCAGCTCTGAGAACAGGCTTACAAATGTCAGTTCCTCAGGGGTCATCTGGCTCATGGTGGGGCACAGAGGGGTTATCCTCTAGGGCTCTACAGGATGCTGCCCAAGCGACTCTGGGAAAGCTCCTGGCTACAGGAGTACCAGCTGTGAGGAAGCAGTTAAGAGTCTCTGCAAGTTTTAAAATCTCCTCTCTGGCCACATGCGATGGTGGCGAGGTGGTGACATATTTGTCTGCTCCAGTTCTCATCAGATTATCAGGGAAAAATCCTTCCAGAGAAGGTCGTTCACTAGAATCCACGTGGGAAGATGCAATTTAATGTGGAGTCGGGGCACTCTTAGATAAGGCTCTGAAGGTAGGTGGCTGGGGAGGCTCAGAAACTGGGGCTGACTCTGCTAGTGTATTGGCTTGACTAAGAATGTCCTGCCAGAGGCTTAGAAACTTTAACACTTGTCCTCCACTTGGTGACACTGTTTGGGGGCAGTTTAGGATGTAGCCTTGTTGAAGGAAGTATATCACTGGAGTCAGACATCCAGAGTCTTATCACTGCTATTTATAGTTTGCTTTCTCTACTTCCTGCTTGGGAGTTCAGGTGTGAGCCAACAGTTCCCTCCGACCCACCAGTATGCTATCTGCACCATGCCTCCTCACCAGGACAGACTCTTATCCCTCTGAAGGTGTGTTTGCATTTTAAAAAAGAAAGGATTTTTTTCACTGTGATAAGATCAAATTGTTTATTTTTTCACACTGGTCCCTCTTGTAGTGTCTGGGGGCACAAGAAGGAGAGAACAAAGTCCTAACTCTAGAAAGCTGGATAGATTCGTCGCTATTAACTTGAATCCAGAAGCTTACAGGCATCCAGTAAAGGGGCTGGGATGATGGCTCCTTCCATAAGGTGCTTGCTGCACAAGTCTGAACACATGAGTTTTGATTCCCAGCAGCCATAGAAGAGCTAGACATAGCAACAATACCAACCGATCAGAGCTCCCAGGGACTAAACCACCATCCGAAGAGTACACATGGGCAGCCCCATGACTCCAGCTGCATATATAGCAGAGGATGGCCTTGTTGGGCACCAATGGGAGGAGAAGCTCTTGGTCCTGCCAAGGTTTGACCCCCTACTTCCCCCACATCCCGTGTAAGGGATTGTCAGGGCAGGAGGCAGGAAGGGTGGGTGGATAGGTGGGGGAACACCCTCATAGAAGCAGGGGGAGGGGAGATGGGATAGGGGTTTATGGATGGTAAACTGAGAAAGGAAATAGCATTTGAAGTGTAAATAAAAAAATAACCAATAAAAAAAGTGTTTGAGAACCCTTATTAAAGTAGGTTTTAAAGAAAAGAAAAAATAAAAGAGGTAGACATACTGGTGTATGTCTATAATCTCAGTGTTATGTAGGTCTCTAGAGGCAGGCACATCTCTGAGACTTGCTGGTCAGCCAAGCCAGGCTAGATAATAACACGAAGGGCAAATAAGAACCTCTGGCTTCCATGTGCATATCACATATGAACAAAGAACATGAACACACACACACACACACACACACACAGAGGCATGCATATGTACATGCACACATACACACACACACAAACACAAAATTGGAAACCATAATAAAGAAGCAAAATAACAGATTTTATTTTTAAAAAAGCATTTTACTATAACTATAAGATACCAGAAGCTGGGTTCCTTCTAGCTTCATCTTTGTAGATGAGTAAAAACCACATTAGGATTTGTCTTTGGCAAAATTGTAAATTTTGTAAAGGGACAAAATAAATCAGAAGTCAAATGGTCCTATTGCAGAGAGAACAGGTGCTCTGTTTTGAGATCCTACCATGATGACCTTGAAATTTGGGATTATGTAGTAGAGACAGGGATGTCTAGTGTGAAGACACAGGCCCTATCAGATTTCTTGTGTTTTTAGTAAATGATTATCCTCATTTTATTTAATCATTAAATTGGGGTCAATGGTTTTCTTATTAGATTTGTGTAGGATTCAATGAGATGTCATTTTTAAAAGTACTTAGTATAACAGTGTTCTACATAAAATTGTATTTTAAAAGACTATACATGGACTGACCCTGGACTCTGACCTCATAGGTAGCAATGAATATCCTAGTAAGAGCACCAGTGGAAGGGGAAGCCCTGGGTCCTGCTAAGACTGAACCCCCAGTGAACTAGACTATGGGAGGGAAGGCGGCAATGGGGGGAGGGTTGGGAGGGGAACACCCATAAGGAAGGGGAGGGGGGAGGGGGATGTTTGCCCGGAAACCGGGAAAGGGAATAACACTCGAAATGTATATAAGAAATACTCAAGTTAATAAAAAAAAAAGGTAAATAAAAAATATCCAATAAAAAATAAAAAAATAAAAAAAAAATTATCAGTTAATATTATTCTGACTTTTGACTCCTACTTGTTATATCCTGTGGTAGGCACCAGCTGGCTGGGCCCCACATTCTGGGTGCCAGCTCTGGTTCTATTTTATTACTTCTTCCCTTGTGGTGTCCACCGAACAGAGAAGGATGGAGTAGAACTGAGTTCCAAGGTCCATGTCTTCCCTTGGTGTGTCCAGACTCTGCAACACACTGCGCCAGGTAGGAAAGGACGAAGTGAAGTGGGGTCAGCAGGATCCCAGTCTGGTAGTGAACACAGGAAGCTTGGGAGATTCCTTCAGAATTACAGTGTTACCGCTGTGTAAAGTTACACGTCCTTTAGGCAAGGTTCAATGAAGCAGCTCTCTCGGTATTCAATGAAAAACCTTGAGCGCACACACTTTATCTGGTGTGAATCAATCAAGGCCGCATATTAACCTGGGAGAATGAGAAGGAGTTTGGGGGATAAATTAAAATCATTGGTGAGAATTTTAAAGTTCTGTGAATGTTTCATTTGCAGGGAGAGGCATTCCAGAAATCCCAGGTACTTGCTGAGTGAGTCTCTAAGGTGACCCCAGACTTGAATAATATGCAAAGATAAGTATTTATTCTGGAGAAACAGCCAACATGTGGGAGTCAACTATCCAAGCAAAATGGTGACCAGGAGGATAGTTCACAGGCCCCTTTTGAAGCCAGTTAGGGTTTCCAGTTGCAGGTGTGTCACCTTCATCAGGATTGGTTGATCTTGTAGTGTGGGATATTTGTACACTTCTGATGGGTTTGTACTTCAAAGGAGAGAGGGTTACTTTATAGGGACTTTTTCATGTCTGTTGTAAGCTGTTGGCCAGATATTGGGGCAGTTAATGATTGGCTGACCTTTTCTGCATTTTTTTTTTTCTGAGAAGCCTGGACTGTCCTTCTGAGAAAGTGAAGCTTGGCCAAGGAGGTTAAAGAACTTCTACGTAGGATGTAGACTTTTCTAATTCAGACAGGTCCACATCTGTTGCAGGATGGAAGGCTTTATAATTTTGGCCTTGGGGGATGAGAGCTGAAGTACCTACTCCTGCTGTGTCTGCTATATCAAGGCCTAATAGAGTTGGAACTAAGACCACAACCATGGCATCTCATTTTATAAGAGTTGCTTAGAGTGGGGGTAACCTGGTGCTCATTTCCTCATCTGAGTAATAGAGGATCCTAGGGGCTAGTTGGGCCAGTACACAGAACCTGTTGGTGCACTTGAGGGCCTGGATGTGGATGCAAGGGGTCAATCTGATAGAACAGGGCCACCAAGTATCAGTGGGGAATGAGATAAGTTTCCTTTCCAGGTTTCCTCCTGGATGATATTACATAAATGCATATGGAAATGGGGGATGAATTTCAATCCTTTTGTGACACAAAATCTGTTTTCTTTGACTAGTTCTAAGGCTAGTCTCTCTTTACCCAGGTCCTACCATAGATAGTTTTTGCTGTCAGTGGAGGTGGTATAGTTTCCAGGGATGGCTGACCCCATAGGGTAGCTGTGCCTCTAAGCAGAGCCAACAATTAGTAGGAAGTTCTGGTGTAGAGCCATTCAGTACCTGATAAGTGACTCAAAGCAGGCCCCAAGGCCCAGATCCGGGTTGCAAGCCCTGGGTTATAGGGACTATGGATTGATTAGTAGTTCCCCCAAGTCCTGTGTTGGGACCTTTAGTAGGTCTTATCTCCTAAGGTTACCTCAAGGCAGGGTAGAACTGGAGTTTGGCCTATTTGTGTCCTTTCTTGAATTGGACCTATTGAGTGAAGAGTTAGATCGTGAATAACACTCTCAGGTTGTAGCCTGTTATATACAACCTTAATATCCAGGACTTACCAGTGATCCATCTAGTGGTGGCTTTTCCTTGGCCAGTAAATCTAATTATCAGTTTGTTCTATGGGCCAAGGGGTAGCCTAGGGGCCAGGGGGTGTCCCACGTGGTCAACCAAATTAGTGTCCCCCTAATGGCCCTATATCCTATCAAGGTGCATCCATTATCTTTGGACTGTGATAAAATCTGTGTTTACTGGGGTTGGGGTGGGATGAGGCATCCAGCCAATAGTTCCTATGCATTTACATCCCCAAGATGCACAAAAATAATTATCTGGGCCTATACCCTATTATGACCTGGGTATATATAAAAGGTGTATCTTCTGGTGTTTTATGGAGTTGAGAATATTTACATTTATATTCAAGGGATGGGTTCTGATCATGTGGGTGCCCTACCTGTCCTCAACTCTGGGGATGATATACACAGTCCATCACCATAACTTTAACAAGTGACTATGTTACCTGAACAATAAAGGCTGGTCCATTGTCAGATTCCAGCAGTGTGGCTAGCCCATACCTGGGAATGATTTCTTCAAATAACATTTTAGCCACCACATTGGCAGTTTCTTTTTTGTGGAGAGAGCTTCCACCCAGCTTCGAAAGGTATCTACAAGAACTAGGAGACATTTGTATCCATACAGGCCTGGTTTGATTTCTGTGTAGTCTATTTCCCAGTTGGTACCTGGTCTCTGTCCCTATAGCCTAGATCCTTGATTACCTAGTCTCTCAGCCAAGAGGTTCACTGCCTTACGGACAGGGCAGTGAGAAATTATCCCCTTCCCCAGTGGTCCCAGGTGGAAGGAGGATCTTGTAGTTGATATTTCTCAGCTATTCTTTAAGTGTTCTGAGCCCTAAGTGAGTGTTCTGCTGTATCAGGCGAATAAGTTGTTTGACAAAGTCACAGGGGGAGGATTATGTGATCATCTGTGGTGTGGAGCCATCCATCCTTCCAATAGAGTCCTTGACATTTAGTTTAATCCTTCCTATCCACCTGGCTGTATTGAGGATTCAGGAGAAATTCCTGCAGGATCATTGCCATCAGGGCCATGGTAATGGCACCTAACAGCTCTTTGGTGACTTTGGTGGCTAACTTATTTCCTTTTGCTCTTTTGCTTGCCCCCTTTTGATGCCCTGGGGGAATGGATGATGACTACCTTGAGGGACAGCCATATTACCTCTAATAGAGCCAGGATCTCATCCTTGATTTTGATGGTTTGTCCCTCTGTCGTAAGTAGCCCTCACTCCTTGTAGTCTATGCACATGAGCCATGGAAAGACAAAGCAACTGTTTGTGTAAATATTGGCTACTGCATTCTTGGCCATTTTGAAGGCCTGAGTCAGAGCATTTAGTTTGGCTTTCTGGGTCAAGGTCCCAGGTGGCAGGGCAATGGCCCATTGTGTAAAGTCAAGAGTGATTACCACAGCATTCTCATATCTGACTCTATCCTGAACAAAACTCCTCCCATCATGAAGTAGACCATCTCTGCATCCAGACACAGAATTTCTGTCAAGTTTGGTCTCAAGTTCTAGATGTGATTCAGTACTGCCATACAGTCATGGGTGATATCAAGTTTGGATCAGGCAATAGGGTGGCTGGATTGAGGGCTGAGGAGGGAACTTATAGGATTCAGGGCAGGTTTAGGAGTAAGGCTTGGTAATGAGTCAACTGGGACTCGGACAGTCAGGAGTCTGTGGGGTGGAAGGATTGTTCTTGAGGATTCCCTCAATGGCATTGGAGTAGTGATAATGAATTCTTTTTTTTAATTGGATATTCTATTTATTTATAATTCAAGTGTTATTCCATTTCCCTGTTTCCCCTCTGTAAACCTCCTAACCCATCCCCCCTTACTTTGTTTCTGTGAGGGTGCTCCCCCACTCACCCACCAACTCACACCTCACCCCTCTAGCATTCCTCTACACTGGGGCATCAAACCTTCACAGGACCAAGGACCTCCCCTTCCACTGATGCCAGACAAGGCCGCTTCAGACTTTTCAGTCCTTCTCCTAACTCCTCCACTGGGGGCCCTGTGATCAGTCCAATATTTGGCCTCAAGCATCTGCATCTGTATTGGTCAGGATCTGGCAGATTCTCTCAGGAGACAGTTGTATCAGGCTCCCATCAGCAAGTACTTCTTGGCATCAGCAGTAGTATCTGGGTTTGGTGTCTGTATGTGAGATGGATCCCCAGGTGGGGCAATTTCTGGATGTCCTTTCCTTCAGTCTCTGCTCCACTCTTTGTCCCTGTATTTCCTTTAGGCAGAAACAATTCTGAGTTGCTCTGTATTAGTCAGGGTCCTGTAGAGTCACAGAACTTATGGGTAGTCTCTATATAGTAAGGGAATTTGTTGATGACTTAAAGTCTGTAGTCCAACTCCCCAACAATGATCAGCAGCAGCTGCGAATGGAAGTCCAAGGATCTAGCAGTGACTCAGCCCCACAAGGCAGGCAGGCAAGAAGAGAGAGAGAGAGACTCTTCCTTCTTCCAGCCTCCTAATGTAGGTATCTAGCAGAAGGTGTGTACCACCATGCCTAGATCTGAGACTTGCTTTGTCCCAGATGACCCTGAACTCAGAGATTTCCTTGCCTTAGACTTCTGGAATTCATAGCCACTAAGCCTCAAGATCCCCATGCCAAGATCCAGATCAGAAACTTGTATTTCCCTCAAGATCAGGATCAAAGGTGAGCCTTCCAATTCTGGATTGTAGTTCATTCCATATATAATCAAGTTGACAACCAGGAATAGCCACTACATGCCCCATAGTGATCTTATCTGAGTCCTTGACCAGTAGGGCTGTGGCAGCTTTAACCCTGAGATAAGTCAACCATTCTTGGGCCACAGAGTCCAATTTCTTTAAAAAGCAGGCCACGGGTCTTTGCCAGAGGCCTAGGGTCTATGTCAGTATCCCCTTAGGTATGCTTTTATTTTCATTTACATATAGGTGGAAAGGCTTATAGATGTCAGGAAGAGCCAAGTCCAGGGCATCCAGGAAGGCATCCTTCAGTTTGTGGAAAGTCTTATCTAAATCAGAGATCCATTTTAGTGAGTATTCCTATCTACTTGTAGCCTCACAGAAGGGCTTCACAATCTCAGTGAAGCATGGCACTCAGTGACTGCAGAACTCTGCCAACCCCAAGAATTCACAGCCTTGCTTTTAGTGTAGGGATATTTAGGATTATTTCCTTGTGGGCCTGGGAAACAACTGTTGACCACTCCCTTGAGTATGTACTTGTGGTATGCTACCTCTTGGTAGACACACAGTATCCCGATTGTTTTAGCTCCTTAAGCAGGTCAGTGGTTGCCACATGGCAGGTTTCCCCATCTGGAGCTGCTATGAAGATATCATCTACATATTGTAAAAGAGTAACTTGGTACTGCCAGTATTCACCCAGGTCTTCACAGAGGGCCTCATTAAAGATGGTACGTAAATTCTTGAATCCTTGTGGCAGTCTGGTCCATGTCAATTGTCTGTTAAAACCCTGATCTGGACCATTCTATTTGAAAGCAAATGGGCTGGCTGGCTGGGACCTGCAACAGGCTAAAGAAAGCACCTTTCAACCCAATATTAATGACCTGTTCAGGTGGCAGGGTACTCAGCAATGTGTATAGGTTGTACACCATCGAGTGTGTGTCTTCTACCCTTTGGTGACCTCCTATAGGTCTGGCACAGGCTGGTAGTCATTGAAATAAGGCTTTCTAACCAGCAGGAGTAGGGTATTCTAGGCAGATTGACATGGCACCATAATTCCTTGCTCTTAAAGCCCATTAATGTGTGGCTTTATACCTCTCTGCCTCCAGGATCAGACCCTGGCAGGGCCAGCTCCTGTCTTTAATTGCACCAGGATTGGGGCCTGAGTATAGCCAGTCCCATAGAATTTCTTTCTGCCTAAACTCCTGCTATATATTCCCATAATTTCTCTAGCTGTGAATTCTTGCTGGTGGACAGAGGAAGTAGGGCATATACAATTTGATAAATATCATCTAGGGCCACAGTTCAGATGTGCATGGCCTATTTTTATTTAGAACTTGCACCCCAAAGGAGCCGAAGTGGATTTGTGTTCCCATCTTGCTAAGAAGATCTCAGCCTAAGAGGTGGTTAAGGGCATCCAGGCATAAACATAAATGAATGATAATCCATCCCATTCCTAAGCCCACTTTTCTTTAGGTAGTCCATGGATATGGACTGGCCCCTGTGGCTCCCTGTAGCCAAGTTTTCTTGTGAGATACAGGCACCATTGGTTGTTTCAAAATAGAGTATTGTTGTGTCACTGTATCCACCAGGAAGACTACGGGCATCCCCTCCACCAAGGTTACTCAGGGATTATGGAGGGTACTTGACCTCAATGTCCTCATTCACTATGTTGCTCTCTTTCTAGAACCATCAGTTAGCTCCCTTTCCCTTTGTCCTTTGGGTGTGTATTTTCCCAGTGTCCCATATCTTTGTAATAGGCACATTGGTCTTTCTAGATACTGGGTCCTGTTCTTGTTTCCACTTTGCAGGACCCAGTCTCTTCCCCCCTCTTCCATATGCTACATTTTAAAGTTCTTTAATGTTGGGCTATTTCTTTCCTGTGGCTGCCAGCAACACTTTAGCAAGCCCATTGGTCTGCCTATCCTTTGTGTGTGTGTTTGGGGGGGAGTGTCTCTGTTATTGTAGACCTTTTCTGCTATGGCTACCAACTCTGACATTTGTTTATCTGTGAAACCATCTAGTCACTTAAGTTTTAAGTTTTCAATGAACATCAGGGGCTGCCTTGTTCACAAAGGTGATAGATATTCACAGAGGATTAATTTTCTCTTACCTCCCAGTCTAATGGATTGTAAGCCCTGTATGCCTCTAATAGCTGTTCCAGGAAGGCTCCTGGGGTCTCGTTATTGCCTTGAATTATCTGGCTCACCTTGGATAAATTTATGGGCTGTCTCACAGCCTGATGGAGGTCCCTCATTGGAATCTGGTGGTAGACTTTCAGGTATTCCTTACCCATCGGCTTATTATAATTCCATTCCAGGAGGGTTAGCAGAAAAGCAAGTTCAATGTTGGCTGGATAGTTGTGAGTTAGCCATTCAGTCCTGGAATCAATTCCTGGGCTGTAGCCACTATTTGATCCTCCTCCTTAGTTGCGAAGAGCACTTGAAAGAGCTGCTGACAATTGTCTTTGGTGGGCTGATGGGTGATCATCACAGAGTCTAGGAGGTTTTGCAATGCAGAAAGTTTCTCAGAGAATTAAAGATTTCTGTATCTTCCAATTATAAAAATCACTCATGGCAAAAGGAATATGAGATGTGAATTGTCTACCCTGATGGTCTAGTAGACCATCAGTCTATAAGGTAGTAACACCAAGGTGGAGTCTGCCTGCCTTGTGTTCTGAACCAGAGTATGAGAGCTCTCACCAAGTTTCCCTCATCCCTCTCATGACCTGGATCTGCAGTCTCTGCCTGCAGGACAGGGACAGGGCTGGAGAAGTGAGAACATAGGGTGTCTGGACGAGACTTTCCTCTGGGACAAGGAGGGTAAGGTTGGTGGCCTCAGACTCCTTTGTAGGCAGGATCTCAGAAGATGGTGGCAGGAAAGGCTTCCGGCATGTGGGGGGTTCTTTCCATCATATATTTCCATGTGGTGATATATGGGATCTGATCGGGAGGTCCTGAGTTCCCTTAGATGATGTTCTTAACCATTTAGATGATGGGGAGATGAAAGATACACCCAACTGACCAGCCAACTTTGAAGGCTTGGCACTCATTCTGGCAAAAAGTGGTTAGTTTTCCTGGCCTGACTATCAGACACAGGTCCTCTGCTATGTGCTTAATTCCTTAAAGTAACACTGGACCAGACCTAGCAGAGAGGTACTTATTGCTTGCTCCATTTTAGAGTGCAAAGACAGTCTGAGGGTAAGTAGAAACAAAAGAGAGACACTCAGAGACAAGATGTCCTTCCCCTGGGGCGGAGGTGCACAGGGAGATCAAAAGAGAAACCAAAATGGTAACGGTGGCTTATCTAGTAGCTAGGCTCTGCCAGATGGGCATGACCCAACTACAATTACCAAAACTAATTATGAAGTGGAACTTTCTGGTTCAAACAGACTGGGGTCCATGGTGTCCTCAGGAGCCCCTGGCCAGGAAGAAGCTAGCATATCTGCCCATCTTCCTGAAGCTTCTAGATTGTGTCTATATACCAGAGCAACACAGAGACAAGACAATATGGAGGAATCTCTATCTCACCGATTGCAGAGAACTGAACTTATTATCCTGGAAAATCCCTACTATTGAGTTAGGGGGTCTCCCAATATCTTGGATGAGCCCCAAAATGTAAGGGTCCAAGAGTGACTGAAAGAAGACCCAGACTCGAATAGTATCAAGGACAAAATGTATTTTGCAGAAACATTCAGGATTGGGGAGGTATCAACCATACAAGCAAACTGGCAACCAGGAAAGAAGCTCACAGGCCCCTTTTAAAGCTAGTTATAGTTTTTCTGGTTGTGGTTAGGTCTCCTTCATTAGGATTGGTTGAGTTTATGGTACAGGATATTTGTACACTTCTGTTTGGTTTTTACCTCAAAGGAGAAAGGTTTACATTATAGGGACATTTTTGTATCTGTAGTAAGCCTCTAACTGGATGTCGGGGCATTTGCTGATTGGCCACCCTTTCTCTGTGTGTTTTCAGAGAAGTCTAGGCTGTTGTTCTTAGTTATTGAAGCTTAAGGCCTAACAGGGCTGCCTGTTCTAAAATGGAGTCGGGTCCTCTCAGGTTCATATCAGGAAAAGAGGAAGGGGAAAAAAGAAAGTTGAATTTGGAGGTTTGCCAAGGACTATTGGACCTTTCCCAGGTACAGGGTACTGGGGGTTGAGATCCCCAGACAGGGTTAGCAAAGTGTATGTATATGTATGTACATGTGCTGCCCCTGCCTCCCTTTCTCCCCTTGCATACATCCGTGTTGGTCTTTGATTGTATGATCTACTACTCCTCTGTCCTCAACCCTCTTTCCAATCACTACACCCTCTTGTGACTCATGGAGTAGGGGGGGACTGCTCAGTCCCCGTTTTCCTTGCCTGGAATGTTTTCTCTTCATCACTGTCCTTATGTGGATTCCTCTTATCTAAGAAGCCTTTGCTTTGATGTCTCCTCTAGTGAGATCCTTTTTAGCTGCCCCAATCTGAAGCTCTATCTCTATTCTGCCTTTGCTACTCTCTCCCCTGCTTTGCTTTTTGCATAGCACTTAGCAAGACATGGCAAACTATTTCACCTCTTCAGCTAGACCATAAGCTTAAGTGGGGTTGAGGTTGATGATAGGAGAGATAATTTCTGCTTTGTACATTGCTATCTCCATAGCCTGAAAACAGTGCTTATGAAATTGTAGGGTTTTAATCAACATTTACTAAATAGCCTGTTTCATTCATATTTTAGAGGTGAGAAAATGCGGCCTAAAGGAGCTAATGCAATTGTACTGCTTGCTATTAAGGCATTGCTGGACACATAGATAATAAATTTTAACCTCCAATTTCTGGTCTTAAGCAGAAAATATATACTCTTATCTCTCACCCCAGCCCTTCATCAATTTCATAGAACATTATGGATTAAATAATGCCCACCAAAATTCCTATGTTGAAGCCCCACTTATAATTACACTGTATTTGGGGACAAGACCTTTAAAAGAGGTAATTGCAGAGCAGCAAATAAGTGTAAGGCCATTAACCAATCGGATTAGTAACCTGATAAGAAGGGCAGAAGACACGAGGGCTGAGGAGACACAGAGAAAAGTCTAGGTGGGGACAGTGACAGGAAGC
Source organism: Rattus norvegicus (assembly GCF_021556685.1). Taxonomy (NCBI): domain Eukaryota; kingdom Metazoa; phylum Chordata; class Mammalia; order Rodentia; family Muridae; genus Rattus; species Rattus norvegicus. The sequence continues at coordinate 123,306,630 of NC_141539.1, read as the reverse complement.
TCTCAGCTATCCATAGAGACTGGCCTCAGGAACAATCAACCTAGACTGGGGACTTTCTAACTTCCAACACTGTGAGAAAACACATTTTAAGCTATCCATTCTAAGGATGTTTGCTTACAGTGGGTTCAAGAAATCTAAGAAAGATAAGCAATACATTTCCATCCTTTCTGTGTGCCTGCTAGACAGATGATGTATGACCTGGAAAAACATGAGTTTGGAATTGTGTGATTGGAAAGAGACAAATGCTAATAGTAGATCCAGTAGCGAGAGTGGATTCTCTCACACATATACGTTTGCAGAATGTACACTCAAGTGAAAGAGAAAGGCTTGGTAGGAAACCTATAAGTAGCTCCTCTCATTATATCACAGATATCTTCTTTAAGAATGGCTTGGGAGTTGTGCTCTCTTCCACACCTCCATATGGACCAGGCCTGTGATTCACAACCACCTTCCCTTCAAATGCAACGTGGCAGACTGAGGGCTCCTTTCCAGGGAACCTATAATGCAGTCAATATGGAGTATTTTTGAAAAGGAATATTTATTGTTTTAACAGCTGTATGTCTACTTACTTGTATTAAAAAACATCTACCTGTACCCACAAATGACTTATAGGGGTTGGAAAATGTAGCTGTAAATTTCTCGACTTACAAAATCCCCCAGGTTTTCCAAATCTTTCTCCAAACCACAACATATTTTCCATTCTATCTTACTCCTTAGTCATGAAGGATTGAGAAAGCCAGCATCAGTCCCAGCAGCCAGAGTTGTGCTGGGGTTTTAGTCAAAGGTGCACATGTATGGCTGTTCCAGCCAGGACCTGTCTTTTGGATGCCAGCTATCTAGCAAGAGCCAGCCAGTATCTGTAAGCTTCTGAACACTCTGTGACTTCTCATTTAATTTTCTTTAAGGTATTTGTCTTCAAAGAGAGATTTGCCTTGAAGGGCTGCTGATAACTTTGCTGTGCAAAGCTCTGTGGTCTGTCTGTAGATTCTATATGAAGTGTTAGCATTATCATGACACAATTACTAGTAAGTAATCATCTGATTGCCATAAACATGTCTCTCTCAAAATATTGCAAATTAAAATTCATGCTTCCTTTGAGTCTACCATTTTGAGCTAATGTATGTCTGTATTGTTTATCAAAAAGCACATCATTTTCTCCCCCACTGAAAGGAAGAATAATCGTTCAGTTCTCCATCATGAGGAAGGGAAGTCTCTTTTGACTGTAGCATGAGTTACTTTGAAAAAGATTGCTCATGCTACTGTATAGCCACCCAAAATAAAATACAAACGATTCCAGGCAAAATATCTCCATACCCTTGGTGTTGCATTATTCAAAAAGCCATTCTACTCATTCAACTCTGGCAGCTGAGAAATCATGCAACATCATGACCACATGAAATTGTCACATAAAATGATAGTTGTAGATGTATTTCTGAGATGATGGCTTAGTCACTGTTAAGGGGACATCCTGGAATCCCACTAAGAATAAATAAATACAAATGCTTTTCTCCAAGTCCTACACCTACCTAAAGAAGGCAACCCTAAAACAGGCTCTTGTTTTAAAGCACAGGATTCATGAAAGTGATCAAAGAGAAGGAAGGCAGGACCAGAAAGGCAGAAATGAAATATGTTAGTATATTCACAAACCAAGGGCATAAATGCAGTTGGTAGTGCATAACATTTCCAAACAAAATAATAATATTGTTTTCTGATAATCCCATAGGTAATACCAAAAATATGCTAAGATGGAGCTAGAGAGATTGCTCAATGATTAAGACTATATTTTTCTCTTATAGAGAACTCAAGGTATCTTAGCAACCACTTCAAGTGCCTCATAAATACCTGTAATTCTAGTTCCAGAGAATCAAATGCCACTTTCTGGTTTCTCTCTGTGTGTGCATGCACATTTACACTTATACTAGAGTGTGCACTCCTGCACCCCCCCACCCCCCCACAAACACACAAAAAGAAAAATAAAATAGAAATTCCATATTATATATATATATCATCTATCTATCTATCTATCTATCTATCTATCTATCTATCTATCTATCTACATCTCTCATCTATCTATCTATCATCTATCTATCTATCTATCTATCTATCTATCTATCTATCTATCTATCTATCTATCTATCTATCTATCTATCTACATCTCTCATCTATCTATCTATCTATCTATCTATCTATCTATCTATCTATCTATCTATCTATCTATCTATCTATCCACTCACCCACCCACCTACCCATCCATCCATCCATCCATCCATCCATCCATCCATCCATCTATCTATCTATCTGCCTATCCATCTATCTATCCATCCAAACTATACTCTTACTAGAGAAGGAATTTTGAAGACTTCAATAATTTCCGTATGTCCAATGTATATCTATAGCTTTGTGTACTACAGTGGTAATGCTGATAAATGTTTAACAACTGCCTTAAAACAAACTGATAGAAGCCCAGATTTATAGTTTATTTCAACTTCTGTAATATAAATAATCACCTTAGAATTGAATCCAAACCACCAGCATGCCCATCACTGAATACAAAGCTGGGGTAGAGGGTACACAATTAGCTTTTGCAAGTTAACGCTGAATATTTTTAGAACACTACAATAAGACTTGTAGAAAAATGCTCAATTTAGAAAAGCATTTTCAAGAAGTCAGAGACCTTTGAAATGAACAGATTTGAAACAAAATGTAACATACATTGTTATGATAATTTTGAGGAACAGTAGAACACAGGCAAGAGTGAAGTTCTTGGTTCAGTATTCCTTTTGATGAAACCTTATGATGCCGAATTGTTCTCTATGATGGTGGAAAGACTCTGAGGGTGGCATGAGATTTGGAGACTGAGAGACCTAGGTTTGAATGTGATGTCTGTCAAATAATTCCATGAGTCCACAGAGAAAATACTTAGAACCTCTTAGGCTCAATTTCTTCCTAAGTGAATGGAATGCTTAAAGTCAGTTGTTATACAGCACACTATTCCAAGGTAGTATTTGGTACACAGTGGTCATTGGATGTTCCTTGGCTCTACTCTGATTGTGCTTTAAAATAAATACTTATAACACTTCATATCTTATATTTTCTTTCAATGTCTAATCTCTGAAAAATTTTCTCTAGTCATGTACATTTAACCAGGTGAAAGAAGATAAAATTCTAGGTGTTTAAAAAAATATGATAATTATTTCTTAAATAGATAGATATGATATTGAATTATCTCTTGGAATTTCTCCAAGCTAGAAATCATAAAAGGCACCTTTAATTATGCTATAAAAATACTTTCTAATACCAAGTACTGTCCATTTCTAATTTTTGAGTATTATTACTGTGCCCCTCTGTCTTTATCTAGGTTTCTTCTCTTGGTTTATGGCATCATTTTTCTCCTAATCAGTTTTCTGTCCCTTATCTTGGAAACTTCAGAACTATCCTTGGTAAGACTGTTTTCAAACAGACATTCTATATTCTTTAAGGTCAAAAGTTTCTCTCATTAATTTCCACCCCCAAAGACATAAGGAGGTCTACATATAAGATGCTTAAGAAAGTTGTATTTGAATGCACAATGAGTTAGCCACTCAGGGGTTAAAGTAATTGGCTTCTTAGTTTTCTGTGTCTAAAATTTATTTTCCAAAATTCTATTCCCCATACCCCTCACATTCTGTTATCCTTGATAATTTCAAAGTGCATGATAAAGATCTTTTCCTGTTGGTAACACATGCTTCAGAGCCATTTTGTTGACCAGACACTCTGAGGCCCTGTTCCTACTGTGTAAGAAATGACCTCTCACTGCTCATTTTCCACATCACCAAACTTGAGGATGTTGCTTCTTTCCCTTTGGCCTTCTTCCAACTTGAGGTACCAAGATGATTAATCAAGTTGTAATTTTGTAAATTGTTAGAGGTTTATGTAAACTCTAAATAATCAGAGTTGAATAAACAGATTTTTACATTACTCCTGTAAGGACTGGATTTTGATTGACCTAGATATAAGTCAACATAGAAAGGTAGGACTCAGATGTGGTCATATACTTTACAATGGAATTAAGGCCAATGATGGACTACATATACAATGATAGTTATTATGTATTCTAGTGACACCAAAGTCAAGTCAATATAAGTGTGCTCTATGATGTTCATATGTAACTAAACTTCTTAACACACTTCTTCAATTCTACACCCATCCTACCTTCATTAAGCACGAGAGATGACTTGATGGCATGCTGTCTTAGTTAAGGTTTTATTGCTGTGAACAGACGCCCATGACCAAGGCATCTCCTGTAAAGACAGCATTTAATTGGGGCTGGCTGAATGGAGGTTCAGTCCATTATCACCAAGGCAGGAGAATGGGAGTGTTCAGGCAGGCATGGCAGTAGAGAAGGAGCTGAGAGTTCTACACCTTGTTCTGAAGGGACTCGGGAGAAAACTGGCTTTCAGGCAGCTAGGATGAGGATCTTAGAGCCCATGCTCACAGTGACACACCTATTCCTAAAAGGCCACACCTCCAAATAGTGCCACTCCCTGGACCAAGCATATTCAGACCAGTGCACATGCCTATTGCTTATCTCTGGGTGGTTACTCAAATGATGCTGTAAAGAAGGCCACATCTCGGGCTGGAGAGATGGCTCAGCCATTAAAGGCTAGGCTCACAACCAAAAATATAAGAAGGCCACATCTCCAGTGCAAGTAGAGTAAGAAATCATATCATTCAAACACATTTAACAGTGGCTGACTGCGTCCAATTGCTCACTATCTAGAATTGTTACAGTTAGGGAGTTTTACAGTTGATTTTAGTCATACACACATGCACAGTTGTAATCACAAATACATTCTTCCTATGAATTCTGTATTTATTGCTCGTCAAAGAACTTGACTACTTTTGTGACTTGAATTTCAAAGATACTCTTTATGGTCTAATAGGCTTGAATAGACAGAATTTGAGCCTCATAATTTAGATAAATAATCCTGTTTAAATTGCTTAACTTCTTCAAGCCTAGTTTCTTATCTCACATCTTTCTTGTGGATAACTCAAGGGCTTCATTGGGGATAGTATCTTCTATCACAGAGCCAGCCTGCTGTTTAGGTAGTACTTAGGAAATTTTCTATCTTCTCTGTGAACTATGGGTACTCTACCTTTATCGCCCATCTTTTCTTCTACGTCACATCTCCAGCAACTCATCTCTGCCTGCTATTCTCTACCTCCTTCCACATGTTTGATAACAGGTAGACAGACACATATAACATTTTGTTAAAGTTCCAAAGTGTCTTTGTGAGCCTGTGTATCTTTGTTTTGAAAAACATGCTGTATCTTCTCAATAAAACTTCAAAACTTGTTGAGTTATAATATTGCTCAAAAATTATTTAACGAACAGACCTGTCCATTTTTTTAATACAGACAATTGAACAGAATGTTGGATTAATATTAAACTCTAGAATGGACCAATTAATAAGGGGTTAACGTTTTAGTTCATAAATCTTTAAGTAAATGAATAAATTAATAAATATCCAGGGACTGGAAACATAACTCAGTTGGTATAATGCTTACTTAGCATTATATTAAGTGTAGTTTTGATCTCCAGTACCACACAATCCCAGCATGGAAGTCTATGTCTGTAATCCCAGATCTCAGGAGATGAAGTCAGGAAAAAAATCAGAAACAACATTTTGAGGCCAGTAGAGGCTACCTGAGACCTTCCTCAAAAGCAAAATGAAATGAACAAAAACATTCATTCTAGATCTTTCTCACCTGGGTCATATCAACTATGTATAGGGTCTCTTAAAACTGTTTAATTCTTTCATTGACCCATTAAAATTGTATGTATTTATGAGGTCTGTATGCTGCATTGATGCTCTGTGCAATGATAAATCAGGCTACACATATCTGCTTCCTCAAACATTTGTCATTTTGTTGTCATCAAAGCTTTCAAAATCATTTCTTCCGGATTTGTTGACCTGTATATACATGACTCTCATCTATAGGTGTCATGAATACATTGGATCCACAGCATCTAATCCTCTTGTCTAACTGCAGCTCACTGTCTGTCTACTAACCTTCTTCCATCACACTGTTATCTTCTTAGTCTCAGGTTGCTGGTATTTTGCTTCCAGGAATTGGTGTATGGCCAAGTAGAAAATATCCTGATTCATTTTACTTCATTTGTCATCTTTGTGCTTGTCTTGATTATAACACAAGGATGCTTGCCCATAAAAGAGAACAGGCTCTATGAACAAGCAAATATTGAAACCACAATGCCCCTTGTCACTCACTGTTATCCCATCCCATATATGCTTTTTTTGAGATCAAGGTTCTGCTAGGAAGAAAATCGTTCTGCAGATCTGAGAATCTGCAGTTATATGAAGCTTTAGTCGTCAAAGAACTGGGGTCTCATAACTGTGTGCTAACTCAAAACCACACAGTCAGCAAGGACTTTGGAGAAAAGGCACTGCCCAACCTTCCTCTCCTTTGGCTTGACATTTTCTTGATCAGACACATCATTGTGGGGTCTCAGATCCAATATATCACAGGAAGAATTTGGCCCTACCAGCTGGAATGGGGAGACAAGGAGGGCTGGCATCTGTGGCATCTGCCAGTGATTATTCAAGGTATGGCAGAAACAGAGCTTTCTGCACACAAGCCAAATGAAATTATTAAGGTTAACCTTCTCACTCAGCACTTAATAGGTAATCAATTTTCACTCCCAACAGTGGAGGGTAAAAAATCAAGGTGGGAATGATAATGCTGCCTGCTTACATTTGCGACGGGCTGTTGAGTGTGCCAAATGATTTCGCATGTATTATTTCATTTAGTTTTTGCAGCAACATAAAATTGGCGGAGCGCACATGCATGCATGCCATGCATTAATTCTGCACCACTTATTTAACAAGTATTTTGGATCCGTCTACCATCTACCAGACTGTGTGGTAAGCTTCAGGGATAGAGTGGTGGGAAAACAAACAAGTATCTATTAGCTTGTTTTGAGTAAGGTGGAGAGAGACGCATTGTTATGTGACCCAAGGTCATAGGAAGAAAAGTCATTTGAAACCAAGGAGTGTTGTCCCAACCTTGATCCCCAGTCACAGGGCCATTGTATGTGGAGATTATTAAACTTTGTTATATTCGGCTGTGATACAAAGCTCCCCTCTCAGTGGTCTGGGGAGCACAGCAGATGTGTGCACTTCTCCTTAGGCTTCATTTAAGCTTACCCTGGGTGGTTTTTATTATCTTTTGGAGAATCCTGTAACTCTCTCTACAGAAGTTTATTGTGGCAATACCAGTAGCACCCTGTATGCTTATAGACATCACAAAGGTACACTGTTCTGAACACTGTTCCGAGAACTATAGCCTCCTCTCACTCATGTCAGGAAGCAGTGGTCAAATCTCCATTGTCTACACATCTTTTTTTTAAAAATAAAACACTTCTCAAATACCTCTCAACAATTCAATTTCAATGAAAGTTTTATCCGGTTCTGTTTTCAGCATGCCTTTTGATGGTCCAGCCATCTCTTCACTCTCAGGCTTGGGGCTTTGTACACAGATGCCAGCATATCTAATGATATGTGGTATGACTTGCCTCTGCAGGGAGGCCAAAAACATGGGATTGTATTTACCTTTGAATGGGAAAAGGAGAGAAAGGAAATGACTGAAAAAAACATAGCCACACATTATTGTATCAAAGTAGTTTTGGTTCCATAGAGGAACCAAATCAGGGCAGTGCCTGGTAGCGACAGTCCAGTTACTGGTTGGTATTTATGCCTATGGTGAGGAGAATAAATGCAAACAGCCCTGAATATCAGCATTGGGCAGCTGTTGGGTCTTTTCTCATAGTTGACTGGGCATCGCTTCAAACATCAAGATCCGCACTACAGAACTCCTCAAGAGCAGGGTAATGTAGGAATTAGAGAACAAATTCAAACTGATTCATGCCATGGAAGGCTGCTGTCTGGCTTAAACATGATAGGAAAATAAAATGTGTGTAGGTTTTCCAAGCAATTACTCAATGAAAAGGATGAGGTTCGCCAGCTACTCAGAGCAAAGGATGAAATAAAATGAGTCACAGGAAACTTTACCTGGACATTATCTGGAATCCTTTCTCACAAGTGAAAACTTGTAGCCTTTGGGATGATTTCCTTTGTACAGAGAAACCTGTGCAAAAGGTGTACTAAGAGAAACAGGCAACATGATTTGATGTACACATTGCTAGATCTCACAGGCCTATGGGAACATTTGGAGACACATCATGATTAATGATGTACTATTCAATTCTTTTTTTTTTCAAAGAAAGGGTCTCCCTATTTAGCCTTGGCTGTCCTGAAACTTCTGTAGACGAGGCTGGCCGAATATTCATGGAGATTCACCTGTTACTGCTGTTTGGGTGCTGAACTAAAAACATTCTCCACCACACTATGTTTAAGGCACTTTATCCTCACATGTTAGACTCCAAGTGTCAGCCTCTCCCTCAGGCTTATCTGAGCCTCTTTAGCTTATCTGAGACTCATCACTGAGTGGATGTTGCTTCTGAACATCGCTGACATAAATGTCTGACTTCTCAGTGTCTCCACTTGGTTATAAAGAAGACTATCTTATCATTTGGATCAGAAAAAAAAGAAGTGGACTTCTAGTCTCTACATGCTCCCATTCCTGAAACACACACACACACACACACACACACACACACACACACACACACACACACACACACAGGTTGAAGGAGAAAGAGCTGTTCCTCTTGTTGCTCTCATGTTCAGCTACCGTTTTAAGTCATACAGATGAAAATCATCAGAGACATATTTGACTCTTTTTTTTCCATTTCACACTTGGTATGATTTGTAAACCTTTTCTGTCTCCTCAAAAGATGTATAAAACGTCAGCATTACCTGCTGTGTCATTTCTCTCCTAGAGGACTGTGCGAGCCACCTTTATCTCTGGAACGGGTCTTGGCAATAGCTTCTTAACTGCCATTGTTCTGGCCACTTCCCTCTCTATTCTGTATTCCAAACTCGGTAGTTCAAGGTCCTGTCTGCATGTCAATTAAAGCTGAGACTGGTGTTACAGCCCTATAATGCCAAGGTACCAGGAGACTGAAGCAGGAGGATCAGAAAACATCATCCGACCGTCCTTCTGAGTGAGTTCAGAGCAATGCATGCTCTGTCAGAACAGATTTAAGTTTAAAACCTGTTAGAAAGATCAGGGAAGTAACTATATAGTGATAATCAGATAAATCCAATCAAAGAAATAGCAAGCATAAATGAGCCCAGTCTTGGAACATTCAGTTACATAGAGCAACAATTTTATTCAAGGCTCACTATGTCAATGAATCCTTCTAAATACCACCTTGACTCACATCCAAATACTATCTGTCTTTCTTCCTTGGTTAATTTTTTTCAAATGAATGACATGATACTTTCAATAGTTGTTTGTTAGAGTAGAAATTTTGTGGAGACAAGTTGTGTGTGTGTGTGTGTGTGTGTGTGTGTGTGTGTGAGAGAGAGAGAGAGAGAGAGAGAGAGAGAGAGAGAGAGAGAGAGAGTTCACTCTCTGGTTTATCATTGGCATTTGATGAATAGTTGCTTAATGAATGATGAATGAAAGGGCAAATGTGTTTTTTTAATAGAGCTCTACATTTTTCTGCTCCTTACTCATGCTAATATTGAGCCCCCGCTCTCCATCTTGTACAAAATGACAGTTGTGGTAGTCTTCTGCTAGTGTAGTCTTTGCTGCTGAGATGACAACTATGCTGGAAGCCCTGTGTCTGAATGGACTAGATTGTGGGGTCACTTAGCCATGCACAGGTCATAAGCCCTGGTTTATACTGACTTCTTCAAAGGACTTTTTCAAGAGCTTCTTCAATGGTGGGATTTATCTTCCTGCTTTTTTCAATGGATTAAAAACCAGCTCAGAGTCAGGTCAGGAGGGTATGGTATAAATACCCCTAGTCCCCTTTATTCTTTTGGACACCTGAGCCAAGAATCTTTCTCTGTGGGAATGAATAAAGTGAAGCTTTCAGGTCTTTGAGTCAAAATACAAGCTACATAGAGAGGTCAAAATTCTCAAGTGTCATGGAGTCTACATCTGGTTCTGCTTGGTCACTGACGCTGTTAACTGGACCAGCCAGATAGAATGGAAAAGGGTAGACCAGGGTGTGGTTGGTGTGGCAGAGGCTCCATGAGGGATTTATTTCTGCTGCTTGGAAAGAGAGTGGACCTCACTTCCAGACTTTCCTTTAGGGCATCCTGGCTTGTCAGGTAAAAGCTGTTTCCTGAGTGCATTTCTTCCTTTTTACTTTCCCCCATTTCTCCTTCTCTCTGCTCCTTTCTCCTCTCATCAGAAGATGGCAGCAGAGATCACTGTCTTCTGAGGCTCTAGGCTGTGGTTCCTCTATCTACCATCTGCCCAGCAGGACACAAGTGTTCCCCAGTGAATAAACACAGGGTAAAGTCCTTTCCAAAAACATACTGATTTCATCCGCAGAAAGTAAATTCACAAACTACTATTGCATTCATTAATTCATTCTGGGCGGGATGATATAAGAGTTGTGTAAAACTCAACTCCCAATACTGGACATCCTTGAGGGAGTCTCTTTCGTATGAGGCAAACTGCAAAGCTCACAAGGAGAAGAGGTGCTGACAGTTGATTTACAAATATCCATGCTTAACCAATCAGTCCTCTGTGGAGAAAGGCCAGGTTGCCTGTGGAGCCTTGCCCCCAACCCCATGCAAATCACACAGTCCAAATGTCTGCAAAGCCTGCATGGGCTCTGCTCCCATCTTTCAAGTTGCTCTATTTCCTTCTAGCTCCCTACCTTGTTTGGTGTCCTGGTTCTGAAGCTAAGGAACACATTCCCCTATCCATTCCCTAACTTTATCATTTGTATCTGTTTGGGGGGATAGATATCCTTGGACCTATTATTTTCTCTAGCGTGTGAGGGAAGAGATTCATCGTGAATTTTTGTTGTTTTTTTTCCCCCTCTGTCCCTCCATTTCCAAATATATTTTTAAAAGGCATTGGAATGATGCAAAATAGTGTGATATTTTCTAAAAAGCTCTCATGACAAGGTAATGGAAATTTAAATTATTATTTTCATATTAGTATCACTTCAGCTCCAGCAGAATACTGGATGGAAATTGGTTTTAAAATTCAGAGTCAGACCACATATCAGAACAAGGGGAGATTTTAAGCTTGTTCAGTTCTGACCCCCAGGGATCTCTGTGCTCTAGCCAGCTTTTACCTATTCTCTACCCCTGTATTATAAGGAGAAAAGGGTCTCCTGAAAGTACTATACTTCCTTCCAGGTCACATTGACCAGAATTGGGTCACATGACCATTCCCAAGTCAACAGCTAGTATTATAGGGTAATTCAAATGGGTGGACTTCTAATTCTTACGCTACTTCTAGGTCAATTTTTCCTGAGCACACTGCTGTTACTAGCTGAAATATAATAGGTTTATTTTGGTAAACAAAAAGGGTGTGGTGATTATTGCATAAGCAATTGGCATGATATGCTAACACCACATAAAAGTGAAAGGCTATAGCAGTAGGCAGAACTTGGATGTATGCACCTTGCTCTTTCCTTTGTCTGGAAGGAGAGATGACCAGTGTTATAATACCATTTATTTCAGACAACAACACTGAGTGTGTGCATGTGGCACTGGGGGTGGTGGGTGGGGGAGCCATTGAACTCCTGGCAAAATCCCAGCACTCGGAATAATACAATCCCTCTTCCCTACAAGAATTCCACCAGGTGGAATGAATCAGATAAGGAATACATTTTACTTACAGGTAGATAAATTGACATATAATGTGTTGTATCAGATATTTAGGGAGAGTATGCATAATTGGGTCTTTAGTTGTGCAGGGACTACTTATAAAATGAACTCATGATATTACTATTGCCTTTACTAGGAAGTGAAACAGGAGTAAAAGTACATGTGCAGATTATGATCAAACAGTAGAGTTGACTGTGCTTGGGTATCTTTTCCCATTCCCCATTTTCATCTGTCTTCCATATCTGACAAGACAAAATTGTGAACTAATTTTTGTTATTTTGAAGTTCCAGGTTGGAGCTTTCCAATGATAGAACTCACATTTGGTTCTGTGGCAGTTGCTGTCTAAATATGTAGAAATTTATAGGAACTTAGCAGCAAGCCCTTGAGAATAATTCTCGTTGCTGCTATAGACAGAAAAAGAAGGTAAGAGATCCCAGAGGGAGTTGAGGATTCTGGATGTTTCCAAGGGAGCACCTAAAGTACAGGGGATGCTTTAAGCTGAGTTTACTTGTTGCATGAGTTACTTTTCTGTTGCTATGATAGAATACCATGGGCAAGGCAACTTAAGAATTTTTTTGGGTTTATGGTTCTAGCAGGATAAAGTTCACAGCAGAAAATCATGGCAGCAGGCAGCAGCACACTGTAGTTAAGCGCTCATCTTTGAACTGCAAGCAGGAGTCAAAGAGAACAAACTTGAAATGGCAAGAGTCTTTAAACCCTTAAAGCCTTCCACTGGTGTTGAATTTCCTCCAACAAGACCACACCCCCTAAACCTCCCCAAACAGTGCTACCAAGTAGGGACTAAGTATTCAAATGCCACAGCCTATGGGGGAGATTCTTATTTTGACTACTACACTTGTCTGGGCTTTCTTAGTTCTTCGAACAGTCTAGCAGTTGGGGAAGTTCCTGCTTGCTCAGCTTTTAGTTTCTGAAATATATGCATAATGATTTCTCTTTCCTTATTTAATTTTGGCATATTTAAAGGTTCATAAATTCGTAACTAGTGTATCCATGAGTACGGCTCTCTCTCTCTCTCTCTCTCTCTCTCTCTCTCTCTCTCTCTCTGTGTGTGTGTGTGTGTGTGTGTGTGTGTGTGTGTGTGTACAAAATGGTCCAAGGGCCATCCTTCCTTTAAATTAGAAAGTAGATTCATTATCCCAATGAGAAGAGAATATAGTGCCGCAGAGAAAAGTCATTCTTTTCTCAATTACTACTCAGTGTTTGCCATTGTGAAAATTACATGCATTTGTTTTGTAGTCTCTGGATCACATAGGTAAAAATGTGTTTTTACTATGTTTGTCTAAGGTTAGGTGGTTTTTGTTTGTTTGTTTGCTTTTGTTATCTCTTTAGTCTGATAATCCTTCATAGGCATCTTTCCAAGTGTTTGCTTACAGACACAGTCTCCTCGTTCTCTTTCAGTATTTCTTTATTAAATCATTCATTAAATCAGATTTTCCACTATTGCCATTCATGTTACCACTGATATTTCCTTTTACAAGTAGTATTGCAGCAAATAGTCTTATAACTATCTTCATACCTACATGAGATCTAGAGGGAAAATAAACCTTATAAATTGAATTGTTGGATCGGAAATCTTAAACATATCTCAATGTGAACACATTCCAAAACTGAAGAAAATCTTACTTTGATTCACAAAGGTAATTTGAATCTTTCCAACAGCTCTGATACAATAAATCGGCCTGATTTTTAACAAAACGAAGGGAGAGGCTTTTGAATTTGACACCTAACACTTGGCACCTGTCACCTAATTATAACTATATTTGGAAGGAGAGTAATTTTGGAGTGGTTTCATTGCAGACAGGTGTTTGTCTTTCCTGAAGGCTAAAGGGGCAAAAGGATAGTCAGAGTAATCTTCCCTCTGCCTTTAATTCATTCACATTTGTTCAGTGGTGTTTCCCTGGGCACTACTTTGTCGATCATTTAGCATAATTCATTCTGGGTTGTAATATATTTTATATTGGCGTGCCAGATCCTTATTTTGTCTCACATTTAACTGTTCCTGAAACCTCTCTTCCTCAAAGGGCATTGGATTTCACAGCTAACGTGGAAGAGATCGATCTGAGTTTCAAGTCTAAGGAAGAAGTCTTTGCACTGATCTGGATGTTGGTCACTAGTGGGTAGAGCATAGTCCAAGCGAACCCCATTCCAACTCACCAAATGCCCAGAGTATTAAAAAATAAATAAATAAAGGCCTAGGAATCTCATTACATACTTGTGGGCTTTTGGTAGAATCTGATTAGTCCAACATAACCAGACTATAAAATTAGACTTGAAATTAAGGGAACTTTCAATTTAAATGAGTGAAGACTGGTTAATTACTGAACATCAGGCTAGAGAGTTTAGATATATTATTTAAATTGATCTTCACACAGCCCTGTGAGACAATTGGCATTTTACTATAAAGGAGAGAGCAAAGCAGACAACATACAGTAAGTCTGTCTGTCCACTCAGTCATTTATCACCCGGGACTTATTACCAAATGTGCCTCCAGTGGGTGACAGCCCTACTCACTTTGCACCATGGGACCCACTCATGCAAGAAGAAATAGACAAAGCAATAATGGAATAAATATAGCCCTAATATTAAAAGGTTTATTATATTTAATATTTCCATTACTGGCTCAGTTAACCTTCCCAGAACGAATAACCTTAATTTAAAAAAAATCTCTGTAATTAATGTGTGGGTTCCAGAAGTTTGCGCATGGGCATCTTATTTCTTTTAAAGCAGGGCATCTCAACACATAGTACTTTTGATATTTTAGGAGGGATGTGTCCATGTCCCCTCCCACCTTTTATTCACTAGATGCCAGTAACACTTTCTCTAAAATGCAGTAATCAGAAATGGTTCCATGGGAAGGGAGGTGACTCAGATGTCTATCCAAGTTTGAGGACCTGAGCTCAGATCCCCAACACCCACATAGGAAAATCTACGTGTAGCAGCACGTACCTATAACCACAGTAGGTAGAGACAAGAGGATCCCAGGTGATTGTTCGTTAATCTAGGCAAACCAGTGAGCTGTAAGTTTAATGAGATGGACATTGTCTCAGAATATAATGTGGAAAAGTGATTGGGGAAGACATAACAACGTTAATTTCTCGGCCTTCATTCATATACACACGAACAAGCATATCTGCGTACACATGTGTACCCAAATGAATATTAACCCCCCCACACACATATACACAAACACACACATCTCTAGACATTGTCTCTTTGAGAACCATTAATTAAAAGTGGAGGTATATCAAGAGAGGAAAAAAATAAGGGAGAACCTTCCTTGCCCCAAATCAATGAGTACATTTATAATGAGCTTGCATCAATTTCCCACTGCACACAAGTGTATACAACAAGAATAACTGGGGGAAAGCAGACTGTTTTCAGGATGATATGCAGAGAAGCAAGTTTACATTGACTTGTTAAACAAAGAGGAGTGATATATGCACAGTAATAGAATATGTCAAAGTGTTATTCATATTGAGCCTCTGGGCAGGTGTTATAACTTTAGGTTTTTCAATTCTGCATCATGATTTCTCAGAGAAGTAAAATTAGGAAACAATTTCAGTTTCTAATTATTGAGCTATTTGAAATATCCTGACAAGGTGGTGGCTCAGATATAAAGTTACTCATAACTATGTAGTCTGAGCCCCTGGTCCAAACTCCAGGAATTTACAGCGTTTTGTGCCTGGTTTGCCAGGGACCCAGGCCAATGAATCCCTCTGTGATTGGTGCCTTTATAAGGAGGTGGCACAGATCACAGGAGATCCAAGGATCTAAACACTGACCTGTAGCTGTCCCTGCTCTGAGCCAGCTCACATGGACTCCTTAGGGTTCAATTATATAAGAATAATGAAATAAAACTAATCATGTTTTATTCTGCTTAAATGAAGGCATGCTCGATTGGCTACATTAAGATGGCTTCCATCTCTTTATTTCTTCTGATGCTCTTCTGTGCTGTTTTTGTGGATATTCCCTCTGTGCTGACATAAGTATGACATTAGTGGGCTGGATACTAGGGGAGGCTGTAAGAAATGCTCACATCTTTCTGCTTATTCTTGCCCTCTGCCATCTCTGTAACTAGGATGTGCTGCTGATCCCAAGAGGGGAGGAGAGACATGGAGTCATGTAGCTTCCCTATCCCAAAGGGGCCATCATTGAGCTGCCAGAAGTAGGAGTTGTCCTGACAACATCAGCCACAATCCTGATTCCACAGCTGAACAGTTTGAAGCATGTTGACATTAGATGATAGCTCTCTGTCACTGAGATTGCGGCCCATTTATATTCAGAATCTATGCTTTATTTAGGCAAAACTTTATTGGACCTCTCAGAATATAGAAATTGAGTCTACTTCTATTCCAAGTTAGGACTTGAAGGAGGTAAGAAGGTTGAATTTTTCTGTATCTAAAACAAAACGGGAGAGGGTGATTCTGAGATTTTGAAGTTAGCTTCAGAGAAGAAAACACAGAAGGTGATCTCCATAACAACTAGTCATGGAGTCGATGTAATCCTTAGAGAGGATGACAGACATTTCATTCATAAAGCATATGAATCAAAAGTTTGTTATTCCCCAGTGAACTAGACTGTTGGAGGGAGGGCGGCAATGGGGGGAGGGTTGGGAGGGGAACACCCATAAGGAAGGGGAGGGGGGAGGGGGATGTTTGCCCGGAAACCGGGAAAGGGAATAACACTCGAAATGTATATAAGAAATACTCAAGTTAATAATAAAAAAAAGTTTGTTATTCTGTTGGTTGATACATTCCAAAATGAGCCAGACCTCAGGCAAAAGTCGATGGCACACAGTTTTCATACACTTACCTGTACAAGCATTCATCCCAATTGCTATACAAGTTTATAAAAACAGTTATCTCAAGTCCTGGCTTTCTTATATTCTTGTCTGACCACATGTACTCTCGGACACCTCTACCTCCAACACCTTTCAGGTTACAGTCATTTTTGCTCTCCTTCCTGTAATCCTTAGCCTTGGAGACACCTGGCCCCTACCTCAGTCAGATACCCTGCAGATGCCCAGGTTGGAACTTGGTGAATCAATGCCTATGTAAACAGCTCAGAAACTCTCCAGCAATCACAGCGAAGAACCTGTACCTTCAACGATATAAGGAGACACAATGCACCTATGGGAGGAGTTGTTTGTTTGATCTAAATAGTGTGGAAACAGGTAAACCCAGTGCTGGGAGAACTGGACACATGCAAGGTTAGACACGAGAACCTCAGAAAGATATACATTTAGAAAGTGAATACCTTGATTGTAAACCAGGTAACTGTGGCTGTCTTTTTCAGCCACAAATGATCTTAATATGTTGGAAGAAATGCAGAGAAGTAAGCTTAGGTGAGAGGAAGTTTTATTTTGGGAGGGGAGTGGCTGGGGCAAAGTATAAAGAAGAGTGATCCCTGCTTATTCCAGGAAATAGTGGGAGTCACTGGGCAGTTGTTTGACCCACCCCCCCCAACACACCACCTCCGCCACCCACCCCAAGCAGATTTTCTTCTCTACAGGACTCTCAATAACAGAGAGCCTGGTCCCTTTATTTGTTTAGTGCTCAGTGATTCTCTTTGTAAATTAAAGAGAATTCGATGCATGCTAAATGTTGGGAATGTGTTTGTAGCTTAAATATGTGATATTTAACTATGATGGATTACCCAGGCTAACGAAAGGTTGACAAACCTCGGCTGCGCGTCACACAGCCTGAAATGAAATAGAAATCAATGAAGCAGCTAAAGGCCCCCTTAAATGCCAGTCCCCCTTTTCACTACCAACCCCCTTCTAATTCTTTCATGAAAATAAATGGAAGGATTCTTCATTACATATTCATTTTCTGAATCCACTTTGCTCATTAGGCTGAAATAAGGGGTAGGTGAGGGTTTATTAGGGAGTAAGCATATCTGATAAGCATTAAATTACTTCTGATGGCTTTATGTGTTTAACGGAGTTAGCAAATTAGCTTAGGCTTTGATCTAATGGAGTTGATGCTGATGAGGGCTGTGGATTTAACCCTGCATTAAACAGGACACTGACCTTAGGAGCAGGGTGAGGGACTGAAGCACCAATGCTTGCTCCCCCACTCTTGTCCTGGGAAACATTCCTCTTGTTCTGGCTTTTTCTAATTATTGCCTACAGATAGGTGACTCTGCAGCCTCTGTCTTTACTCCCGTCCTTCTGAATGTCAGCTTTTGGGTTTCCCACAGCAGCTGAACAGTGTGCCTGAAAATTCTGGGCTTCACGATCAACAAGTCATGACTCCTTTCACTTACTACACTTCATTTCTTCCCCTTGAGATACCTCAATAGTAGTTTGTTCCATCATCTCCCCCAAGACTCAGACTCTGAATCTTACCATTAAGATGCCTCGTTCGAGGCGATGATGGTTTTCTTTTTAGCCCGTTCCTGGTTGCATCCTGACACTGCTCCTTACTGTTATCAGAGGGGAAGAGAATACAACTCCCATTTGTGTGTTATAAGATACACTTCTCACCTCCCTCAATCAAAGCCAGAACAGGAGTAGAAAGCTATTGACAGGTAGCTATAATGCAATGTGCATGAAATTCATGTACAGAGAGCAGAAAGGGCAGTCGGAGGACAGGGCTATGCAGAGGTAGGGATGAAACAAGGTAGGGTTTGATACAGAAGAATGGGGGACGTGAGCCAGTGGTTAGTGTTGGGAATGGCAGGATGCTGCAGAGACCAGGGCTAACTACTTCTGTAGTTTTCACTGGGTTCTGGACTCCATATAGATAGCCAAAACGTTTCCACTTCCAATTATGTGGGTAGTTTACATGCCTTGAACATTGGGAACATAGGAGAGACAATCTCAAGTTTCTTCATCTTCAAGTCTATTACAAGTCATACGGTAGATATGAGATACTGCAGGTTGGATTTTAGCCATCTCCCAGAAGATCATGCATGAAAGACTTAGTGTCTGATAAAGTACTGAACAGAAGTGGGGCTGTTGGGAGGAGACTAGCTCATGAAGGTTATAATAACACTAGATGGATCCATTTAGGAATCCATAATTTAAAGGTTATAGGGAAGTGATGAAAATGTCAGGGGATGTGGCCTTGTTGGAAGAAGCAAGCCATTAGCATGCCCTGGGAGAGTTTATATTGTCCCTGCCCCTTCCTCTGCTCTCTTTCTCTTGCTTCCT
Organism: Rattus norvegicus; assembly: GCF_021556685.1. Taxonomy (NCBI): domain Eukaryota; kingdom Metazoa; phylum Chordata; class Mammalia; order Rodentia; family Muridae; genus Rattus; species Rattus norvegicus. The sequence continues at coordinate 123,287,688 of NC_141539.1, read as the reverse complement.
GGCTGCTGTGAAATGAGCTGCTTTGCTTCCCTGCCATGATTCTTGGCTCCCCACAGGCCAGGAAACAGCAGATATAAGGGATCATGGACCAAACTCTTTTCCTCATTTAAGCTGGTTTGGTTGTTGTTTTAAGTATGTTACCATGGAAATGGGAAGGTGACTAACACATACCATGCATCAAGGTTATTTTTTTTAGGAAATGGATATTTCTCAGGAGACCTTTAAATAGAAAGAGTATTTGTAGTGGGAAAAATAAGGTTAAAGGCAACCAAGGACAGTGACCTGTGATCCAGTTCCACCAGTGGTGGGCAGCTCTTATCACTCTACCTCAGAGGAGCCCATCAAAGTTCATCAAGAGGAGAGAACATAAAGAGGCACACTGCTTCCCAACAGAGATGTCAAAGCATCGTTCCCAGAACACAAACAGTGGTAACAAGGGCTCTTTGTGTCCCATTTCTTTTAACACTTGGTTTCTAATCTCCTTTGTGCATTTTATGTGGCCAAACCCAACCAGAAGTTAGTAAGCAAAGGAGATGGGCCATGAAACATGCAGAAATCAACTTTCCAGGGTATAGTGTTGGCAGGTGGGACAAAGAACAAATCCTCTGGCAAGGTCTAGAAAGAAGGAATTAAAAACACAAAAATCTAATAAGCTTCTACAGAAAGTAAATTTCCACAGTCAAATCTACCTCAGAAGAGAGTTCCCATTTGTTATGTATAAGAGCAAAAATAGTGTAGAAACGACTGGAGGAAATGAAAGTGTATGAGTGTGTGTGTGTGTGTGTGTGTGTGTGTGTGTGTGTGTGTGTGTGTGTGTGTGATGGTTTTAATATGCTTGACCCAGGGAATGGCACTATTAGGAGGTGTGGAGGAAGTGTGTCGATGTGGAGGTGGGCTTTGAAACTCCCCTAGCTGCCTAGAAGCTAGTCCTTCCCTGGCTGCCTTCAGATCAAGATGCAGAACTCTCAGCTCCTTCTCCACCACCATGTCTGCCTGCAGGATGCCATGCTTTCTACTATGATGATAATGGACTGAACCTCTGACTCTGAAAGCCAGCCCCAATTAAATATTTCCCTTATAAGAGTTTCCTTGGTCATGGTATCTCTTCATAGCAATGGAAACTCTAATTAAATCTCTCTCTCTCTCTCTCTCTCTCTCTCTCTCTCTCTCTCTCTCTCTCTCTCTGTGAATTCTAACCCACAAGAGCAATCTTATTGAATTCAATTGATTGATTAATTTTGGAGGTATGTGAAATTAAAAAAAAGGAGGAAAACAACTAATTTTTTTCCAAACTTACATCAAAGCTGTGACTAGTTGTTTGGACATCCCTATTCTCAATTCTTCCTTAAAATAACTTGTTTTTATTAATTGAGGCAATGGGCTCAACTTTAGGATGGCATTTCAACCTTTCATGCTTCAAGGATATATGCTGTTAAGTGGAGTATGTTGCTTTGGGGACTTCCAAGGGAAGCCTCACAAGAAGTTCACTCATATAGCAGAGAATGCCTTCTTTTTATTGATTAGTTTCTGCATTTGACAATTTCATATGTGTGGGGGTGTGTGTATGTATATATATACATATATATATATATAATTCTATCTATCTACTAGATACCTATTATCTATTCCTGCATTTTTCTTATTCTATCAATAATCTACCACTCAAAGATTCTACCATCTCTTTCCCAGATTCAATACTCTAGGTTTAGTTTTATAACCCAAGAAGTTTAACAAGGACCGACTCTGTGACCATTAAGTTGAAACCAGCCACTGGAGGTTGGTGGTGTCATCAGTAGGTACAAAGCTTAAAAACCTCTATTCTCCCCCTCCCTGAATTTAACCGTTCAGCAGTGAGAATTCTGATGCCCTCCTCCATCCATGCCTGTGTTAACAGATGCTTCCTCACTCTCTGTCTTTCTTTTTGTTCCAAGCTGGAATCAGAGGGCTGTGTTTACCTTTGTCTTTGTTGATGAAAATGAGTCCCTGTGCATATCAGCCAAGCATGAATTTAATGGATACATGTGTTTGCATGAGTTGGATACTCTTACAATTCCTTGGCAGGAAAGTAATCTTTCTCTGATAGCCCTTGTATGTAAGTCCTTGTTGTTCATTACATGCCCTAATAATAATGTATTCTTCATAGTTTTATTTACTGATAGTGTTACCAATGTATTTTCTCAACTATAACCTGGGATTCTCTTGACAGATTTAAGCATTTTCAGATATCTATCTATCTATCTATCTATCTATCTATCTATCTATCATCTATATATCTATCTATCTACCTATCTATCTATCATCTATCCATCTACCTAGGACTAAGACCAATTGAGAGTCAAATGAAAATCCTAAGGCCATTTATAAACACATTCCTCAAATAGATCATTGTAACTGAAGGATTTTAGTGAATGTCTTGCCCAGGAATGCACAAACTACTAGCCTGGGGTCCACGTCCAGCTCAGTACTTGATTTTTGTAAAGTTGTTTATGGAGTGAGGCTACTGTCAGTCATTTTATATTTACCTCCAGTTAATTTTGTGCTTCATTGGCCAATTTGAACAGTATCTCCTAGAGCTATGTGGCCTTCAATGTCTGGAATGTTTGCTAGTTATTTCTTGTGCCTTTAGGACCATATAGTTTGCTTGGGACCTTGTGCTCATGTGAAGCTTGGCTGTGATTTGGTATCTGAAATTCAAGAAGATGGAAGTTTAAGTTTAATAGTATGTTAAATAAATCAGTGGGCTTCATTTAGTATGTGTTTTCCTTCCCCAGCTTTACCATTGTCTTTAAGGAATGTGCCCGAGTGCTGCTAGTTTGGCTTGTACCAGTCATGTTTCAGGGGTTAAACACTCACTGATATTAATTCCCATAACCACCTGCTGGGGAGTTTTGAGGAATGGATTAATGGGATAAACTTGGGGGTGTGTCTGCCTTGAGGCAATTTGCAGGGAGGTTGTCATTTGTACAGAGGTTAAATTCTAAAACAGAGTGATTCTAAAGGAGTGAAAGAGGAGAGGCCCTCTTTACCTGGAAGGAGTCAAAGATTCCCTAAGGACCACTTTCCTAATCCACTATAAAGTTCCAGTAAAGAAAGGACCAATCCTTACAGTCTGATAGGATCAGAATGATTTCATCCAGGTGAAAAACATTCACGAGCTCTTGGTTAATTAAAAAGAACTGACACTTGTTTTCACAACTTAATACTGTGTTTCCTGTTCTTTTAAAAGTCTGCACACAGGATAAGTAATAGTCTCAGACAACTATGATTATTGTTAGAATCAACAGAGCTGCAGATCATACATGTAACTTCGACCAAAATCCAATGCATTTTAAGCACTCCATGACAATTAAATGGTGCTATTATTTAAATAAATATGATTTCAGGTTGCAGGGTTCTTTCATTTCTTTGCTAGATCATAAGACTATTCTGTTAACAGGGGCAATAAAGTGTTTAATTAAGCAACGCGGATATGTTTGCATGTCATTTATTTCAGCATTAGAAACTCAGTAAATATTGTCTTGCACATTAAAGTCGTGTTTTGGGCATAACCTCCCCATGAATGAAAATGAAATTATGGCCATAAGTTTACAAAGTTGCATGTATGTCTGTTCATTAAATGAACCAGCAGTTTCACTTTACTTGGAGAATAGCCTATTGATTTGCACCATTCTGAAGGAGGCTGATCTATCACTCTAACCAAATAAAAACTTATATGAGATTGGATTTCAGTGTATAGGACAGGAAAAAACATACTTAACTGAAGGCAGCTTATGGCTGTGAGGCCAAATTCAAGATGTGCCGTCAATATATCAGGTTCCTGCTTTCAGTTTTTAATGATCTCTGTCACCTCTGATAAAGATAACCTCGATTTTATTGAAGCAAAATTTGGCCTGATCCCCATATCTTAAAAACACTTTCACTATACATTTACCCTGTCTCTATCCTGGAATTAACATATCCACCTTCTGGATTTGTTGGTGTTTGAGAATCAATAAGATTCTAAGAAATTTTATCTTTGTTTGGCTGTGGAATGTGGCATTTCTTATACAAAATTCAGTTCGTATCCAATCTACTTCCACAGAAAAGGATGCACGTAAATTTCGACTTCTACATTCACTCACCCTCGTGTTTTGACTTTTCTTAGCCCAGTCTTATAACTGGATAGTGGGTTAAAACCTTTTTTAAAAATATATCCAGTTCACAATTAATCTGTCTTCTGGCGTGTCTAGATCAGCGGTTCCCAACCTTTTTAATGCAGTGACCCTTTAATCCAGTTCCTCATGTTGTGGTGACCCCCTACTGCACAATTATTTTCATTGCTACTTGAGAACTGTAATTTTGCTACCTTTATGAATCTTAATGTAAGTATCAGATATGCAGTATGTCTGATATGTGACTTCTGTGAAAGGGTTGTTCAACCTCCAAAAAGTTTGTGACCTACAGGTTGAGAACTACTGGTCTAGATGGTCCCTGGGAACCTTTCCCCACTCATTCTTTAATAAGTCCATGAAAATGTAGATGACGATTCTGATTTCCTAACATCCTTCAAAACTTGGGTGTGCCCATGAGATGCTTCTGGCATACAGTGATGTCAATTTCATATAATATTCTATAAGAATTCTTGTGCTTATTTATTGCCCCCCCCCACTGTTCCCATCATTTGCTTTTCTTTATGGGGACCCCCTAAAGCCTTTCTCAGACATATGACTCGGATGGGGTTACAGTGCTTGGAGTTTGATTTTGAATCTGGGATGGCTTCCATTATTTGGCCAAAATCACTTTGGAAGATGAAGAAAGCTAGGATCCCTTTAAAGCTCTTAGCAATTGCTGTGACTCATTTCCTTGCCTATGGCCATAATTTAGGAGTGGCCATTTAAGGGTATGAAGTCCATAGATAAGACCTTGGAGCTATGGTCTCATAGGGCTGATTAAATAGCCCCAACTATTTAAGCTTAGACACCCCAGAAAGAAGAACATTCATTTTGTATAACTCATAGTTCTTTTGGCTCTTGAAAGAGCAACTGGACAGGAATCCTCATTAAGCATGGGGTGTGACCAGAGTAAGACAAAATAGAATGCGATTGCTTCACAGTTGGCTACGGTGACTGACATCCATTTTACAGACTAGAAAGTTGGTGCTGAACTGCTAGAATATGGCAAAATACTTAGTAAAGTCATCACCTACAGCTTCTCAGAACATGTCATTCTAGCAGAGGAAAATACTTTTGGTGCTGATATTGCAAGATAATTCTTCTAGCTGTTTCAAAGATATTTGAGGTGATAAGTTCAGATAAGCGATGAAATAGCTTTAGTGAGTGAGAAAGGCCTTTCTCAGATACTTTCATTTGTCTGTCTGTCTGCCTACCTTCCTGCCTACCTGTCTGTTTATTGCTTATTTACCTGTGAGGGGAAGCAGGATCCATGGCAAGCATGTGGAAGTCCAAAGGATAACCTTCAGGAGTTAGTCCTCTCCTTCTAATCATATGAGCTTTGGGGATCAAACGTGGGTCATTAGGCTTGGAAACATGTACCCTTTCCTACTGAGCCATTTCTTGGCCTCCTTCACAGTCCTGTATAAGTGCTTTCGTCTGGATAATGGGAGCTATTTTAGATACAAAGTCAGATACCAAGCAGGAAAACTGGTCTCCCAGTAGTGCTCTTACTCCTAACCCCACAGGTGAGACCCTACTCTTGCTCCATAACTGCCCAAAGAGGGACATCCCAGAAGCTCACAGGGCACAGGAACCACAGAGCAGCCTGGGGCAGGATCCTTCCAGTCTCCATCTGCGCCTAGAGCTAAAGCTATCTCACAGTCCTCCAGACCCAAAGCCTTTCCAGAGAAAGCTGGACTCCCAGGATTGCTCTCAGTCCTAAAATCACAGGCTCAAAGGCCCATGGGAGGGACAAGATCCAGTCAGAGAAAGCAAGACCAACTAATATCAGAGATAACCAGATGTCAAGAAGCAAGCACAAGAAAATAAGCAATGGAAATAAAGACTACTTGGCATCACCAGAACCAGTTTCTCACAGCACAGCAAGTACCGAATACCCCAACACAACAGAAAAGCAAGATTTGGATTAAAAATCACATTTCATGATGATAATAGTGGACTTTAAGAAGGACATAAATAACTCCCTTAAAGAAATACAGGAGAACACAGGTAAACAAGTAGCAACCTTTAAAGAGGAAAACACAAATACCCCTTAGAGAGTTACAGGAAAATAGAACCAAACAGGTGAAGGAATTGAACAAAATCGCCCAGGATCTAAAAATGGAAATAGAAACAATAATGAAATCACAAAGGGGGACAACTCTGGGGATATAAGACCTAGGAAAGAGATCAGGAGTCATAGATGCAAGCATCACCAACAGAATACAGGAGATAGAGGAGAGAATCTCAGGTACAGAAGATACCATAGAAAACATTGACACAACAGTCAAAGAAAACGCAAAAAGCAAAAAGCTCCTAACCAAAAACACCCAGGAAATCCAGGACAACATGAAAAGCCAAACCTAAGGATAATAAGTATAGAAGAGAGCAAAGAATACCAACTTAAAAGACAAGTAAATATCTTCTACCATATTATATAAGAAAACTTCTCTAACCTAAAGAAAGAGATGACCATGAACATACAAGAAGCCTACAGAACTCGAAACAGATTGGAACAGAAAAGAAATTTCTTCTGTCACATAATAGTCAAAACACCAAATACACAAAGCAAAGAAAGAATATTAAAAGCAGTAAGGGGAAAAGGTCAAGGAACAAATAAAGGTGGACCTATCTGAATTACACCAGACTTCTTAACAGAGACTATGAAAGCTAGAAGATCCTGGGCAGATGTCATACAGACCCTAAGAGAACACAAATACCAGCCCAGTCTATTATATCCAGCAAAACCCTCCATTACCGTAGATGGAGAAACCAAGATATTCTATGACAAAACCAAATTTACACAATATCTTTCTACAAATTCAGCCCTACAGATAATAGATGGAAAACTCCAATACAAGGAGGGAAATTACACCTTAGAAAAAGCAAGAAAGTAATCTTTCAACAAACCCAAAAGGAGAAAGCCACACGATTAATTCCAGCAAAATTAACAGGGAACAATAATCACTATCCCTTAATATCTCTTAACATCAATGGACTCAGTTCTCCAATAAATATACATAGACTAACAGACATGGTACTTAAAGAGGACCCAGCATTTTGCTGCATACGGGAAATGCACCTCAGTGACAAATATAGACACTACTTCCGAGTACCCCCCACACAATAATAGTGGGAAACTTCAACACCCCACTCTCATCAATGAACAGACCATGGAAACAGAAACTAAACAGAGACACAGTGAAACTAGCAGAAGTGATGGGCCAAATGAATTTTAACAGATTATTTATAGAATGTTTCATCCTAAAACAAAAGAATATACCTTCTTCTCAGAACCTCAATGTACCTTCTCCAAAACTGACCCTATAATTGGTCACAAAATAGGCTTACTAAATGTAAGGAGATTGAAATAATCCCATGCATCCTATCAGATCACCACGGATGAAGGCTGGTCTTCAATAACCACAAAAACAAGAGAAAGCCCACATATATATGGAAGCTGAACAATGCTCTACTCGATGATAATTTGGTCAAGGAAGAGATAAAGAAAGAAATTAAAGACTTTAGAATTTAATG